>NW_026781389.1:67500-344102 GCF_030144855.1 Hypanus sabinus
GTCACCAGGTTGATTCCAGAGATGGAGGAGTTAACCTATGAGGAGAGATTGAGTCGTCTGGGACTATACTCTACGGAATTCAGAAGAATGAGAGGGGATCTTGTAGAAACATACAAAACTTTGAAGGGGACAGATAAGATAGCAGTAGAAAAGTTGTTCCCATTGGTAGATGAGACTAGAACTGGGGACGTTGCCTCAAGATTCAGGGGAGAAGATTTAGGACGGAGATGAGGAGAAACTGTTTTTCCCAGAGAGTGGTGAATCTGTGGAATTCTCTGCCCAGGGAAGTAGTTGAGGCCTCTTCACTAATGAAGAAGCCTCAACTACTTCCTTGGGCAGAGAATTCCACAGATTCACCACAGTTTTGGTCTCCAGGGTCAAGGAAGGACACCCTGGCTGTAGAGGAAGTACAGCATAGATTCACGAGGTTAATTCCTGGGACGTCCGGACTGTCTTATGCAGAGAGGTTAGAGAGACTGGGCTTGTACACGCTGGAATTAAGGAGATTGAGAGGGGATCTGATTGAAACATATAAGATCATTAAGGGATTGGACAAGATAGAGGCAGGAAATATGTTCCAGGTGCTGGGAGAGTCCAGTACCAGAGGGCATGGTTTGAGAATAAGGGGTAGGTCATTTAGGACGGAGTTAAGGAAAAACTTCTTCTCCCAGAGAGTTGCGGGGGTCTGGAATGCACTGCCTCGGAAGGCAGTGGAGGCCAATTCTCTGGATGCTTTCAAGAAGGAGCTGGATGGGTATCTTATGGATAGGGGAATCAAGGGATATGGGGACAAGGCAGGAACCGGGTATTGCTAGTAGATGATCAGCCATGATCTCAAAATGGCGAGGCAGGCTCGAAGGGCCGAATGGTCTACTTCTGCACCTATTGTCGGTTGTCTATTGAAAAGGCAGGTGGATGCAGCTGAGTTTATGGACAGGTCAGCCATGATCTTATTGAATAGTTGGGAGGGTTTTACCGGTGAGGTACTGGGTGGCATCTGCTCCCTCACTCAAAGGCATTGATGTTCCCATATCAGGTGGTAACACAGCCAGTCAGCACACTCTCCACCGCACACCTATAGAAGTTTGTCAAAGTTTCTGAAACAACAAGATCAAGGCATCATCGGCTGACATCATCGGCTGTGGGAACACCGGAAAGGGAATGAGTGTGAAGTTTTTCCTCTTTTTGTTCAAGAGGCTGATGGTTGTGGGGTAGTAACCGTTCCTGAACCTGGCGGTGTGAGTCCTGAGGCTGCTGTACCACCTTCCTGATCTTTGAGGGGTATTAACTGTTCCTGAACCTGGTGGTGTAGGTCCTGAGGCTCCTGTACCACCTTCCTGATCTTTGAGGGGTAATAACTGTTCCTGAACCTGGTGGTGTGAGTCCTGAGGCTCCTGTACCTCCTTCCTGATGGTTGAGGGGTAATAACTGTCCCTGAACCTGGTGGAGTGGGTCCTGAGGCTCCTGTACCTCCTTCCTGATGGTTGAGGGGTAATAACTGTCCCTGAACCTGGTGGTGTGGGTCCTGAGGCTCCTGTACCTCCTTCCTGATGGTTGAGGGGTAATAACTGCTCCTGAACCTGGTGGTGTGCGTCCTGAGGCTCCTGTACCTCCTTCCTGATGGTTGAGGAGTAATAACAGTTCCTGAACCTGGTGGTGTGGGTCCTGCTGCTCTTATACCTCCTTCCCGATGGTTGAGGGGGTAATAACTGTTCCTGAACCTGGTGGTGTGGGTCCTGAGGCTCCTGTACCTCCTTCCTGATGGTTGAGGGGTAATAACTGCTCCTGAACCTGGTGGTGTGCGTCCTGAGGCTCCTGTACCTCCTTCCTGATGGTTGAGGAGTAATAACAGTTCCTGAACCTGGTGGTGTGGGTCCTGCTGCTCTTATACCTTCTTCCCGATGGTTGAGGGGGTAATAACTGTTCCTGAACCTGGGGGTGTGGGTCCTGCGGCTCTTGTACCTCCTTCCTGATGTTTGAGGGGTAATAACTGTTCCTGAACCTGGTGGTGTGATTCCTGAGGTTCCTGTACCTCCTTCCTGATGGTTGAGGGGGAATAACTGTTCCTGAACCTGGTGGTGTGAGTCCTGAGGCTCCTGTACCTCCTTCCTGATGGTTGAGGGGGAATAACTGTTCCTGAACCTGGTGGTGTGAGTCCTGAGGCTCCTGTACCTCCTTCCTGATGGTTGAGGGGGAATAACTGTTCCTGAACCTGGTGGTGTGAGTCCTGAGGCTCTTGTACCTCCTTCCTGATGGTTGAGGGGTAATAACTGTTACTGAACCTGGTGGTGTGTCCTGAGGCTCCTGTACCTCCTTCCTGATGGTTAAGGGTAATTATTACTGAACCTGGTGGTGTGAGTCCTGAGGCTCCTGTACCTCCTTCCTGATGGTTGAGGGGTAATAACTGTTCCTGAACCTGGTGGTGTGAGTCCTGAGGCTCCTGTACCTCCTTCCTGATGGTTGAGGGGGAATAACTGTTCCTGAACCTGGTGGTGTGAGTCCTGAGGCTCCTGTACCTCCTTCCTGATGGTTGAGGGGTAATAACGGTCCCTGAACCTGGTGGTGAGAGTCCTGAGGCTCCTGTACCTCCTTCCTGATGGTTGAGGGGTAATAACTGTCCCTGAACCTGGTGGCGAGGGTCCTGAGGCTCCTGTACCTCCTTCCTGATGGTTGAGGGGGAATAACTGTTCCTGAACCTGGTGGTGTGAGTCCTGAGGCTCCTGTACCTCCTTCCTGATGGTTGAGGGGTAATAACTGTTACTGAACCTGGTGGTGTGTCCTGAGGCTCCTGTACCTCCTTCCTGATGGTTAAGGGTAATTATTACTGAACCTGGTGGTGTGAGTCCTGAGGCTCCCGTACCTCCTTCCTGGTGGTTGAGGGGGAATAACTGTCCCTGAACCTGGTGGTGAGTCCTGAGGCTCCTGTACCTCCTTCCTGATGGTTGAGGGGTAATAACTGTTCCTGAACCTGGTGGTGTGAGTCCTGAGGCTCCTGTACCTCCTTCCTGATGGTTGAGGGGGAATAACTGTTCCTGAACCTGGTGGTGTGAGTCCTGAGGCTCCTGTACCTCCTTCCTGATGGTTGAGGGGGAATAACTGTTCCTGAACCTGGTGGTGTGAGTCCTGAGGCTCCTGTACCTCCTTCCTGATGGTTGTGGGGGAATAACTGTTCCTGAACCTGGTGGTGTGAGTCCTGAGGCTCCTGTACCTCCTTCCTGATGGTTGAGGGGTAATGACTGTTCCTGAACGTGGTGGTGTGAGTCCTGAGGCTCCTGTACCTCCTTCCTGATGGTTGAGGGGTAATAACTGTTCCTGAACCTGGTGGTGTGAGTCCTGAGGCTCCTGTACCTCCTTCCTGATGGTTGAGGGGTAATAACTGTCCCTGAACCTGGTGGTGAGGGTCCTGAGGCTCCTGTACCTCCTTCCTGATGGTTGAGGGGTAATAACTGTTCCTGAACCTGGTGGTGTGAGTCCTGAGGCTCCTGTACCTCCTTCCTGATGGTTGAGGGGGAATAACTGTTCCTGAACCTGGTGGTGTGAGTCCTGAGGCTCCTGTACCTCCTTCCTGATGGTTGAGGGGTAATAACTGTTCCTGAACCTGGTGGTGTGAGTCCTGAGGCTCCTGTACCTCCTTCCTGATGGTTGAGGGGTAATAACTGTCCCTGAACCTGGTGGCGAGGGTCCTGAGGCTCCTGTACCTCCTTCCTGATGGTTGAGAGGGAATAACTGTCCCTGAACCTGGTGGTGTGAGTCCTGAGGCTCCTGTACCTCCTTCCTGATGGTTGAGGGGTAATAACTGTTCCTGAACCTGGTGGTGTGAGTCCTGAGGCTCCTGTACCTCCTTCCTGATGGTTGAGGGGTAATAACTGTCCCTGAACCTGGTGGTGAGGGTCCTGAGGCTCCTGTACCTCCTTCCTGACGGTTGAGGGGTAATAACAGTTCCTGAACCTGGTGGTGTGGGTCCTGAGGTTCCTGTACCTCCTTCCTGATGGTTGAGGGGTAATAACTGTCCCTGAACCTGGTGGTGTGGGTCCTGAGGTTCCTGTACCTCCTTCCTGATGGTTGAGGGGTAATAACTGTTCCTGAACCTGGTGGTGTGATTCCTGAGGCTCCTGTACCTCCTTCCTGATGGTTGAGGGTAATTGTTCCTGAACCTGGTGGTGTGGGTCCTGAGGCTCCTGTACCTCCTTCCTGATGGTTGAGGGGTAATAACTGTTCCTGAACCTGGTGGTGAGTGGCCTGGGGCTCTTGTACCTCCTTCCTGATGGTTGAGGGGTAATAACTGTTCCTGAACCTGGTGGTGTGAGTCCTGAGGCTCCTGTACCTCCTTCCTGATGGTTGAGGGGTAATAACTGTCCCTGAACCTGGTGGTGAGGGTCCTGAGGCTCCTGTACCTCCTTCCTGACGGTTGTGGGGTAATAACAGTTCCTGAACCTGGTGGTGTGGGTCCTGAGGTTCCTGTACCTCCTTCCTGATGGTTGAGGGGTAATAACTGTCCCTGAACCTGGTGGTGTGGGTCCTGAGGCTCCTGTACCTCCTTCCTGATGGTTGAGGGGTAATAACTGTTCCTGAACCTGGTGGTGAGTGGCCTGGGGCTCTTGTACCTCCTTCCTGATGGTTGAGGGGTAATAACTGTCCCTGAACATGGTGGTGTGAGTGGCCTGGGGCTCTTGTACCTCCTTCCTGATGGTTAAGAGTAATTGTTCCTGAACCTGGTGGTGTGAGTCCTGAGGCTCCTGTACATCCTTCCTGATGGTTGAGGGGTAATAACTGTCCCTGAACCTGGTGGTGTGTCCTGAGGCTCCTGTACCTCCTTCCTGATGGTTGAGGGTAATTGTTCCTGAACATGGTGGTGTGGGTCCTGAGGCTCCTGTACCTCCTTCCTGATGGTTGAGGGTAATTGTTCCTGAACCTGGTGGTGTGGGTACTGAGGCTCCTGTACCTCCTTCCTGATGGTTGAGGGTAATTGTTCCTGAACCTGGTGGTGTGGGTCCTGAGGCTCCTGTACCTCCTTCCTGATGGTTGAGGGGTAATAACTGTCCCTGACCCTGGTGGTGTGGGTCCTGAGGCTCCTGTACCTCCTTCCTGATGGTTGAGGGGGAATAACTGTTCCTGAACCTGGTGGTGTGAGTCCTGAGGCTCCTGTACCTCCTTCCTGATGGTTGAGGGGGAATAACTGTTCCTGAACCTGGTGGTGTGAGTCCTGAGGCTCCTGTACCTCCTTCCTGATGGTTGAGGGGGAATAACTGTTCCTGAACCTGGTGGTGTGAGTCCTGAGGCTCTTGTACCTCCTTCCTGATGGTTGAGGGGTAATAACTGTTACTGAACCTGGTGGTGTGTCCTGAGGCTCCTGTACCTCCTTCCTGATGGTTAAGGGTAATTATTACTGAACCTGGTGGTGTGAGTCCTGAGGCTCCTGTACCTCCTTCCTGATGGTTGAGGGGTAATAACTGTTCCTGAACCTGGTGGTGTGAGTCCTGAGGCTCCTGTACCTCCTTCCTGATGGTTGAGGGGGAATAACTGTTCCTGAACCAGGTGGTGTGAGTCCTGAGGCTCCTGTACCTCCTTCCTGATGGTTGAGGGGTAATAACTGTTCCTGAACCTGGTGGTGTGAGTCCTGAGGCTCCTGTACCTCCTTCCTGATGGTTGAGGGGTAATAACTGTCCCTGAACCTGGTGGCGAGGGTCCTGAGGCTCCTGTACCTCCTTCCTGATGGTTGAGGGGGAATAACTGTTCCTGAACCTGGTGGTGTGAGTCCTGAGGCTCCTGTACCTCCTTCCTGATGGTTGAGGGGGAATAACTGTTCCTGAACCTGGTGGTGTGAGTCCTGAGGCTCTTGTACCTCCTTCCTGATGGTTGAGGGGTAATAACTGTTACTGAACCTGGTGGTGTGTCCTGAGGCTCCTGTACCTCCTTCCTGATGGTTAAGGGTAATTATTACTGAACCTGGTGGTGTGAGTCCTGAGGCTCCTGTACCTCCTTCCTGATGGTTGAGGGGTAATAACTGTTCCTGAACCTGGTGGTGTGAGTCCTGAGGCTCCTGTACCTCCTTCCTGATGGTTGAGGGGGAATAACTGTTCCTGAACCTGGTGGTGTGAGTCCTGAGGCTCCTGTACCTCCTTCCTGATGGTTGAGGGGTAATAACTGTTCCTGAACCTGGTGGTGTGAGTCCTGAGGCTCCTGTACCTCCTTCCTGATGGTTGAGGGGTAATAACTGTCCCTGAACCTGGTGGCGAGGGTCCTGAGGCTCCTGTACCTCCTTCCTGATGGTTGAGGGGGAATAACTGTTCCTGAACCTGGTGGTGTGAGTCCTGAGGCTCCTGTACCTCCTTCCTGATGGTTGAGGGGTAATAACTGTTCCTGAACCTGGTGGTGTGAGTCCTGAGGCTCCTGTACCTCCTTCCTGATGGTTGAGGGGTAATAACTGTCCCTGAACCTGGTGGCGAGGGTCCTGAGGCTCCTGTACCTCCTTCCTGATGGTTGAGGGGGAATAACTGTTCCTGAACCTGGTGGTGTGAGTCCTGAGGCTCCTGTACCTCCTTCCTGATGGTTGAGGGGTAATAACTGTTACTGAACCTGGTGGTGTGTCCTGAGGCTCCTGTACCTCCTTCCTGATGGTTAAGGGTAATTATTACTGAACCTGGTGGTGTGAGTCCTGAGGCTCCCGTACCTCCTTCCTGGTGGTTGAGGGGGAATAACTGTCCCTGAACCTGGTGGTGAGTCCTGAGGCTCCTGTACCTCCTTCCTGATGGTTGAGGGGGAATAACTGTTCCTGAACCTGGTGGTGTGAGTCCTGAGGCTCCTGTACCTCCTTCCTGATGGTTGAGGGGGAATAACTGTTCCTGAACCTGGTGGTGTGAGTCCTGAGGCTCCTGTACCTCCTTCCTGATGGTTGAGGGGGAATAACTGTTCCTGAACCTGGTGGTGTGAGTCCTGAGGCTCCTGTACCTCCTTCCTGATGGTTGTGGGGGAATAACTGTTCCTGAACCTGGTGGTGTGAGTCCTGAGGCTCCTGTACCTCCTTCCTGATGGTTGAGGGGTAATGACTGTTCCTGAACGTGGTGGTGTGAGTCCTGAGGCTCCTGTACCTCCTTCCTGATGGTTGAGGGGTAATAACTGTTCCTGAACCTGGTGGTGTGAGTCCTGAGGCTCCTGTACCTCCTTCCTGATGGTTGAGGGGTAATAACTGTCCCTGAACCTGGTGGTGAGGGTCCTGAGGCTCCTGTACCTCCTTCCTGATGGTTGAGGGGTAATAACTGTTCCTGAACCTGGTGGTGTGAGTCCTGAGGCTCCTGTACCTCCTTCCTGATGGTTGAGGGGGAATAACTGTTCCTGAACCTGGTGGTGTGAGTCCTGAGGCTCCTGTACCTCCTTCCTGATGGTTGAGGGGTAATAACTGTTCCTGAACCTGGTGGTGTGAGTCCTGAGGCTCCTGTACCTCCTTCCTGATGGTTGAGGGGTAATAACTGTCCCTGAACCTGGTGGCGAGGGTCCTGAGGCTCCTGTACCTCCTTCCTGATGGTTGAGAGGGAATAACTGTCCCTGAACCTGGTGGTGTGAGTCCTGAGGCTCCTGTACCTCCTTCCTGATGGTTGAGGGGTAATAACTGTTCCTGAACCTGGTGGTGTGAGTCCTGAGGCTCCTGTACCTCCTTCCTGATGGTTGAGGGGTAATAACTGTCCCTGAACCTGGTGGTGAGGGTCCTGAGGCTCCTGTACCTCCTTCCTGACGGTTGAGGGGTAATAACAGTTCCTGAACCTGGTGGTGTGGGTCCTGAGGTTCCTGTACCTCCTTCCTGATGGTTGAGGGGTAATAACTGTCCCTGAACCTGGTGGTGTGGGTCCTGAGGTTCCTGTACCTCCTTCCTGATGGTTGAGGGGTAATAACTGTTCCTGAACCTGGTGGTGTGATTCCTGAGGCTCCTGTACCTCCTTCCTGATGGTTGAGGGTAATTGTTCCTGAACCTGGTGGTGTGGGTCCTGAGGCTCCTGTACCTCCTTCCTGATGGTTGAGGGGTAATAACTGTTCCTGAACCTGGTGGTGAGTGGCCTGGGGCTCTTGTACCTCCTTCCTGATGGTTGAGGGGTAATAACTGTTCCTGAACCTGGTGGTGTGAGTCCTGAGGCTCCTGTACCTCCTTCCTGATGGTTGAGGGGTAATAACTGTCCCTGAACCTGGTGGTGAGGGTCCTGAGGCTCCTGTACCTCCTTCCTGACGGTTGTGGGGTAATAACAGTTCCTGAACCTGGTGGTGTGGGTCCTGAGGTTCCTGTACCTCCTTCCTGATGGTTGAGGGGTAATAACTGTCCCTGAACCTGGTGGTGTGGGTCCTGAGGCTCCTGTACCTCCTTCCTGATGGTTGAGGGGTAATAACTGTTCCTGAACCTGGTGGTGAGTGGCCTGGGGCTCTTGTACCTCCTTCCTGATGGTTGAGGGGTAATAACTGTCCCTGAACATGGTGGTGTGAGTGGCCTGGGGCTCTTGTACCTCCTTCCTGATGGTTAAGAGTAATTGTTCCTGAACCTGGTGGTGTGAGTCCTGAGGCTCCTGTAGCTCCTTCCTGATGGTTGAGGGTAATTGTTCCTGAACATGGTGGTGTGGGTCCTGAGGCTCCTGTACCTCCTTCCTGATGGTTGAGGGTAATTGTTCCTGAACCTGGTGGTGTGGGTACTGAGGCTCCTGTACCTCCTTCCTGATGGTTGAGGGGTAATAACTGTTCCTGAACCTGGTGGTGTGGGTCCTGGGGCTCCCGTACCTCCCACCAGATGGCAGCAGTGGGAAAGGAGCCTGGCCTGGGTGGTGGGGATCTTTGATGAGGGATGCTGGATTTCCACGACAGTGTTTGATGTAGATGTGCTCCATGGTTGGGAGGTCTTTACCCGTGATGTACTGGGCTGACTCCACTTCCTTCTGTTGGACTTTCCTGCTCGAAGGTACTGGTGTTCTCATACAGGCCGGAACACAGCCAGTCAGCACCCTCTCCACCAAACACACCGTTAGAAGTTTGTCAAAGTTTCTGATGTCGTGCCGAACCTCCGCCGACTCCTGAGGAAGGAGAGGGGCTGCTGTGCCTTTTTTTGCAGTAATATTTATATGATGGGCCTGGGGCAGGACCTCTGAGACAGTGACGCCCAGGAATTTAAAGTTACCGACCCTCCGACGGTTACTCCGCGGGCCAGGCAGGTGCGATGCAAAAGAGTTTCGCAGGGCTGGAAGGAAAAAAGGATGCGACGTCTGAGTAAGAGGGTGGGGGGGGGAGTGGAGGAGTGAATGGACGACAGCGGAACGCAAAAAGAGATTCCTTGAGCCGGCGTCGGTATTGCGTCGGGCAGGGGTGGGGATTGAACCTGCAACCCGCTGAGGTGGGGGCAGCCCGTGGGACGTGGCCCTGACGCCGGTCCGTCAAACGCTGCCCACGCCACTCACAGAGACCTGCCCCCATCCGTCAATCGATACCCTAACCCTGAGCTATCAGGACCCCCCATCTTCGTTTTTTCCCTGTCCTGCAGGACGAGGGGGATGAGGGTAAATACCTCATCCTGTGGAGGAGGGAGCCTCAGGGGAGGGCCATTCTGCCCATCCGCCCCGGGGCAAACCCTCTGAGGGAACAGCAGTCCACAAGGCTGGGGATTTATTCCCTGGAGCGCCGGAGAGCGACGGATGTTCATAATCATGATCTGCGTAGATCTGCTGAAGATCACATACCCTTTTTGCCCCAGGCAGGGCTGGGGGGCATGAAGAATGAGGGAGCGCAGGGTTAAGGCGGCAGGGGAGATTGAACTGGGACCCGGGGAACAACTCCTTTCACACGGAGGCTGGTCCGTACACGGTCGGAGCTGCCAGAGGAAGTGGTTGAGGGATTCGGGCGAAACAAGGGCGAGTGGGACCACAAATGGCCGAAATGTCCGATCCCATTGTAAACCATGGACTGGTTTCCTCTCACCCCCCTCACGTTGCACTGAGAATAACTCTCCGGCGTCGCTGGGATTAGCGGGACGTGATGAGGAGATGTCGCACAGAAACAGACCTTTCGGCCGGTCAAGTCCCTGCTGACCCCGACTCTCGCGTACGGGTCCGATTCTAACTTCCGGGCTCGTCAGCCCTGGTTGGCCGCTGCACACTGTCACTCACGGAGCCCCGCCCCCCCGGGTCACCTAGGGAACAGCCGCTGGGACACGCGCCCCCTTCCCTCCGACGTCAGCCACGCGCCCCCCGGCACGTGCGGCGACGCTTCAAACCGTTGAAAGCCTCCCCGCGGGCCGGTCGCCAGCTCTCGCCGAATTCCTGTTGGTGGAGGCTGACGTCAATCAAACAGCTGCGACAAATGAGAGAGCGAGTGGGTGGGGACACCGCCGGGGGGGGGGGTGAGGGAATGCAGAGCGCATGCGCGGCCGGCTTGACAGCGCGGGAAAGGGAATTTGAGGGAAGGGAGGTTTTGAGGGAGAAGGAAGTTTGAAGGAGTGACGGCAGGTTTTGAGGTCGCGGGAGAGTTTGAGGGGCACGGAGGTTTTGAGGTTGCGGGACAGTTTGAGGGGCACGGAGGTTTTGAGGTTGCGGGAGAGTTTGAGGGGCACGGAGGTTTTGAGGTCGCGGGAGAGTTTGAGGGGCACGGAGGTTTTGAGGTTGCGGGACAGTTTGAGGGGCACGGAGGCTTTGAGGTTGCGGGACAGTTTGAGGGGCACGGAGGTTTTGAGGGAGAAGGAAGTTTGAAGGAGTGACGGCAGGTTTTGAGGTCGCGGGAGAGTTTGAGGGGCACGGAGGTTTTGAGGTTGCGGGACAGTTTGAGGGGCACGGAGGTTTTGAGGTTGCGGGACAGTTTGAGGGGCACGGAGGTTTTGAGGTCGCGGGAGAGTTTGAGGGGCACGGAGGTTTAGAGGTTGCGGGACAGTTTGAGGGGCACGGAGGCTTTGAGGTTGCGGGACAGTTTGAGGGGCACGGAGGTTTTGAGGTTGCGGGACAGTTTGAGGGGCACGGAGGTTTTGAGGTTGCGGGACAGTTTGAGGGGCACGGAGGTTTTGAGGTTGCGGGAGAGTTTGAGGGGCACGGAGGTTTTGAGGTCGCGGGAGAGTTTGAGGGGCACGGAGGTTTTGAGGTTGCGGGACAGTTTGAGGGGCACGGAGGCTTTGAGGTTGCGGGACAGTTTGAGGGGCACGGAGGTTTTGAGGTTGCGGGACAGTTTGAGGGGCACGGAGGTTTTGAGGTCGCGGGACAGTTTGAGGGGCACGGAGGTTTTGAGGTTGCGGGACAGTTTGAGGGGCACGGAGGTTTTGAGGTCGCGGGACAGTTTGAGGGGCACGGAGGTTTTGAGGTTGCGGGACAGTTTGAGGGGCACGGAGGTTTTGAGGTTGCGGGACAGTTTGAGGGGCACGGAGGTTTTGAGGTCGCGGGACAGTTTGAGGGGCACGGAGGTTTTGAGGTTGCGGGACAGTTTGAGGGGCACGGAGGTTTTGAGGTCGCGGGACAGTTTGAGGGGCACGGAGGTTTTGAGGTTGCGGGAGAGTTTGAGGGGCACGGAGGTTTTGAGGTCGCGGGAGAGTTTGAGGGGCACGGAAGTTTTGAGGTCGCGGGACAGTTTGAGGGGCACGGAGGTTTTGAGGTTGCGGGACAGTTTGAGGGGCACGGAGGTTTTGAGTGGGTGAGAGTTTCAAGGGCAGGAAGATTTCAGGGGAGCGAGATTGCCGCAGCGGTGGGATTGAGGGAGTGGGAGATTTTGAGGGATGTGGATATTTGGAGGGAGTGAGAGACTTTGAGGGATGTGGATATTTGGAGGGAGTGAGAGACTTTGAGGGATGGGGCGGTTTTGAGGGAGTGCGTTGAAGGAGGAGGAGGGTTTGGGGGTGTGCAATACTTTGAGGAGTGGGGATGTTTTGGCAGAGTTTGAGGGACGGGGAGGTTTTGTGGGGATTACCAGTTTGAGGCACGAGGAAGGTTTGGGGGAGTGAGGGACTGAAGGACGGAGAAGCTTTGGGTGAGACTGAGGGATGGGGAGGTTTTGTGGGGATTACAAGTTTGAGGCACGAGGAAGGTTTGGGGGAGTGAGGGACTGAAGGAAGGAGAAGCTTTGGGCGAGACTGAGGGACAGGGAGGTTTTGTGGGTATTACCAGTTTGAGGCACGAGGAAGGTTTGGGGGAGTGAGGGACTGAAGGACGGAGAAGCTTTGGGCGAGACTGAGGGACGGGGAGGTTTTATGGGGATTACAAGTTTGAGGCACGAGGAAGGTTTGGGGGAGTGAGGGACTGAAGGACGGAGAAGCTTTGGGTGAGACTGAGGAATGGGGAGGTTATGGCAGAGATTGAGAGACGGGGAGTTTTGGGGAGTGAGAGTTTGAGGGACAGAAAGTGTTTGGGGGAGTGATTGAGGGACGAGGAGATTTTGGGGAAGTGAGAGAGTTTGAAGAATGGGAAGGTTTTGGCAGAGTTTGGGACGGGGATGTTTGGGGGGGAGTGAGTTTCAGGGAGAGGAAAGTTTTGAGGGAGTGAGAGGGATGGATACAATAGGGGCTTTTAAGAGACTTTTGGATAGGTACATGGAGGTTAGAAAAATAGAGGGCTATGGGTAAGCCTAGTAATTTCTAAGATAGGGACATGTTCGGCACAACTTTATGGGCCGAAGGGCCTGTATTGTGCTGTAGGTTTTCTATGTTTCTATGAGAGGTTTTGGGGGAGTAAAGGACTTTGAGGAAAGTGGAGGTTTTGAGGGAGGCAATACTTTGTGGGAGAGGACTGTTTTGAAGGAGTGAGAGAATTTGAGGGACAGGAACTTTTGAGGGAGTGAGAACTTCAGGCACAGGAAGATTTAGATGGAGGGTTTGAGGGAAGAGTGGGTTTGAGGGATGGGGTGGTATTGAGGGAGTAGTCGTTTTTGAGGTGGTGAGAGTTTGTGGTTGAGGGAGTGAGTTTGATGGAGGGGTTGGTTCTAAGAGAGTGAGAAAGTTGTGGGGAGAGGAGTTGTTGAAGTGAAAAATTGAGGGAACAGTAGGATTGAGAGAGGAGGTTTTGAGTGAGACAGGTTGAGGGAGGAGTGAGGTTTTGAGGGAGTGAATGTCAAAGAGACGGGAAGGTTTTGAGGGAGAGAGTTTCAGGGGAGAAGGGCATTCAATGGAGAGATTTTGAGGGGGAGCTTTTGATGGAGTGAGAGAATTTGAAGGAGAGAGTGTGGGGGAAGAGAGGGACCCTGGGGTCCATGTCCATAGATCCCTCAGAGTGGCCGCACAGGTTGACAGGGTCGTTTAGAGGACGTGTGGTGTGCTGTCTGCATTAGCCAGGGGATTGAGTTCACGAGCCGGGGGGTAGTGTTACAGCTCGATAACAACCTGGTTCGACCACACTCGGAGTATTGTGTTCAGTTCTGGTCACCTCATTGTGGAGAGGATGTGGGAGCTTCAGAGAGGGTGCAGGGGAGATTCACCAGGGTGCTGCCTCGATTAGAGAGCGTGTCTTGTGAGGAGAGGTTCAGTGAGTTAGGACTTCTCTCTCTGGAGGATGAGAGGTGACTTGATCGAGGTGTGTAGGATTATGAGTGTCACAGATGGAGGGGACAGTCAGAGCCTTTTCCCCAGGGTGGCAATGGCCAATATTTGAGGACATCTGTTGGAGGAGAGTTTCGGGGAGATTTCGGTCTGGTTATTTTACAGAGAGACCGTTCGGTGCTGGGACTGCACTGCTGGGTGGTGGGAGAGGATGATACAATTGGGGCATTTAAGGGAATCTCAGATCGACACATGGGTGGAAGAGAAATGGACAGTTATGGGCTGTGTAGGAGGGAAGGTTCATACAGGTCAGCACCACATTGTGGGCCGAATGGCCTGTACAGTGCTGTACCATTTGATGTTCACTGTGAGGCTTGGGTAGCTGTGACTGGTGGGATACTGAGGGATCGGTGCTGGAGATCCCGGTCGTTCACTCTGTTTCCCTGTGGATGCTGAAGATTTCCAGCAGCCCTCCTTTTGAATTAAACCTAAATCTTGTGCCTGGTTCCTCTCCCCACAGACACTGTCCAGTCTGAGAGTTTCCAGCACCCGATGTCGTTATTTCAGACCTGAATCGTTCTCTCTGTGTCTCTGTTCACAGACACTGTCCAGTCTGAGAGTTTCCAGCACCCGAAGTCGTTATTTCAGACCTGAATCGTTCTCTCTGTGTCTCTGTTCACAGACACTGTCCAGTCTGAGAGTTTCCAGCACCCGAAGTCGTTATTTCAGACCTGAATCGTTCTCTCTGTGTCTCTGTTCACAGACACTGTCCAGTCTGAGAGTTTCCAGCACCCGATGTCGTTATTTCAGACCTGAATCGTTCTCTCTGTGTCTCTGTTCACAGACACTGTCCAGTCTGAGAGTTTCCAGCACCCGATGTCGTTATTTCAGACCTGAATCGTTCTCTCTGTGTCTCTGTTCACAGACACTGTCCAGTCTGAGAGTTTCCAGCACCCGGTGTCGTTATTTCAGACCTGAATCGTTCTCTCTGCGTCTCTGTTCACAGACACTGTCCAGTCTGAGAGTTTCCAGCACCCAATGTCGTTATATCAGACCTGAATCGTTCTCTCTGTGTCTCTGTTCACAGACACTGTCCAGTCTGAGAGTTTCCAGCACCCAATGTCGTTATATCAGACCTGAATCGTTCTCTCTGTGTCTCTGTTCACAGACACTGTCCAGTCTGAGAGTTTCCAGCACCCGATGTCATTATTTCAGACCTTATACGGTCATGGGCAGAACGTGGAGACTCCACACACACAGCACCTGATATCAGGATGGAACCCACGTCCCCAGAGTGTGCGGCATGACTGGAGGTGTTTTTATCAGAGGAATTGGTGTATCTCGGGATGGTATGAAGGACCACGTGGTCCCCAGTTAATTCCAATAACCCCTGGAGATGTTCACTGGGCTTCAGGTGACCTCTCAGTAAATCAGAGTTAGTTCAGCCGCTGCACCGTCCACCGTCCCGGACAGTCGTTCACCAGCTTCCCTGTCAGCCAGATAAACCGGCTTGGTGGATCGGCCCAGTGTGGTGGAACCGACTGATGATGGGTCTGTCTGGGTGGTGTTGGGAATCTGACCCAGTGTGTCTGCTGTCTGGGATGGGTGAAGGTCACGGGGACAGACAGAAGGGAACCATTTCCTCCTGTGGCCCAGACCAGAAGAAGGGAGAGCGAGACCTTCTATTGGAGACGGGCTGTACAGGGGTGAAGACAGGAAACTGAGCACTGGAGATCAGGGTTGCTTTCACCGAAAAGCCCATCCTGTCACACCCAGTCCTGGTTTCAGCACGGCTGGATCTCAGCAATCCCTCCTGTATCTGGCACCTTATCATCTCCACATCCCCTGTTTAATTGCATGGTTTGCTTTGAAAAGCACTGATCCTATTGAAACCATCATTTACCAGAATTGATCTCAGACTGTTTCCCCACCCTTTCCCTCCAGTCATTAAGATGTCCCATACTTGGAATTCCTGTTGCATTCAGCCAATATCTTATGTTGTGTGCATCACGGCTCCTGGGGTCCTTGCAGTGCAAAAACAGTTGTGTCTAACGTTCCTGCCCTGGGTGTTGTTATGTGGACAATCTTGTTCTGCAGGTATTCAGCAGATCTCCGAAAGGGAAAGTATTTTGAACCGGGGACTACTGGGTCGGGACAGGCATCCAGTGAACAGGCTGAAGGTTTATTCCAGGAGGTAGTTTGTGCCCTCTGCCTTGATTTCTTCACCACTCCGGGTAGTTGCGTCCTGGCAAGTCAGGCGGAGAAGGCTGAAGAATTGAACCTGAATTGGAACAAGATGGAGATGAGATCTCAGTGTGAGAAACATCGGGAGGAACTGAAGCTGTTTTGTGACACGGACAAGCAACTGGTCTGTGTGATTTGTAGAGACGCGAGAGAACACAGGTCTCACAGCTTCATGCCGATTGAAGAAGCTGTTGAGATTTACAAGGTAAATACAAACAGACTTTGATCTGTTGGAAATTTACAGTAATCTTATTTTACTGACATTTTCCTCTCGAACCCAATCCCAGTGTCAAGTTAAATCGTCGTTCGAATCTCTGACAGGGAAGAAATCTGCCATCCAGGAGATGGAACAGCGACAGAAACAGAAGATTTCTGGAGTGAGGGTGAGATGTGTTTCCAGTTTTCCGGGTCTGTGTGGGTTAATTCTCTTTATTGCCGGGTAACATCAGCCACCACCTTTCATTTGACAGGAACAGTCACACAGTCTGCAGGCCAACGTCACATCTGAATTTGCTAAAATACACCAGGTTCTGGCTGAGAGAGAGCAGCGCCTACTGAGTGATCTCAGGGCAGAGGAGGAGAAGATTCTGAACACCATGGAGAAAAATCTTCAGGAGATTGAAGAGAATTTAACCTCTGTAGAGGAGAAACTCTCCAAGTTACAGGAATGGATGAATGAGGAAGACAGTGCGACGTTTCTGAAGGTGAGGGATTGTTGTTGAGTGAAAGCCCACAGTCTGTTCTGGAACAGACCTGCTCTTGTCACCAAACTAATAGATCAAGAGTCTCTCTGGTCTTCCCCGGGATTGAGCTGCTGGAACCTGCACTTTGTGCAGCCTAAGTGTAATGTTCCCCTGAACCTCGCGTTAAAATCCATTCGCCGTCCCTCGCAGTGAGAACGTGGATGTTCAGTCCCAGTCAATTCAGATCTGTGTTTTATTTATTACAGGAGGAGTTGTGTCAGGACAGGAGGTAGGACAGACCCTTTACTGAAACTCTGCACCGTTTGGTAAAAACATCTCAGGTAATAGTTCCGGTGACTTTATAACCCACTGTTTGATTTTACAGGGTTAGTGAGGAAGCTCCGACATTGTCTGTAACAGAAGGTGCCGTAACCATCGGAGAATTCAGGGACACGATATTGAGAGGGATGTTTGATGCCATGAAGCAAGGTAGAGTTTGCATCAATTCCTGTGTTCTGGTTTGTTATAAAAGTGAAGTTACATGGACTGAAGTTAAAGGGATCCTGTAGGTAGTGGTACTTGTGCATATGACGATCAACTGGAGTGAGACTTTGAGGAATTCCAGCAATTTGTTTTTATTTTAGACAAGCAACCAGAACTCTGTGTCTATCTCTCTCTTGCTATCTCTGTCTCTATCTCTGTCTTGAAATCAATCTGTCAATCTCAATATCTCTCTCTCTCTCTCTCTCAAAATGCTGGTGGAATGCAGCAGGCCAGGCAGCGTCGATAGAAAGAAGCAATGTTGACTTTGTCGGCCCGAAACATCGACAGTGCTTCTTCCTATAGACGCTGCCTGGCCTGCTGTGTTCCACCAGCATTTTGTGTGTGTTTCTTGAATTTCCAGCGTCTGCAGATTTCCTTGTGTTTGATCTCTATCTCTCTCTCTCGCTTATCTCTCTCTCTTTCTCTTTCTCTCCTCTCTCTTCTCTCTCCTCTCTCCTCTTTCTCTCTCTCTGTCTCTCTCTCGTTCTCTCTCTCTCTCTCTCTCTCTCTCTCGCTCTCTCTCTTTCTCTTTCTCTATTTCTCTCTGTCTCTCTCTCTCTTTCTCTCCTCTCTTTTCTCTCTTTCTCTCTCTCTCTCTCTCTCTCTCCTCTCTCTCTTTCTCCCCTACTGCCCCGCCCATCTTCGATGTCTGATCTGCTGATGATTTCCAGCATCTGTCTCCGAGGGCAACACTGTCTGTAGCCCCACAACCTGCCCCCAATCCCCAGGATCTCTCTAATTCTCTGCTTCTCCCTCCAGTCTACAAGACTCTGGATGTGGAATCGGCCAGGCTGTCCATCAAGGTACCGGAGGATCTGAATGGTGTGAGAGGGACCGGGACCCAGAAGAGTCTCCCTGACACCGGGGACAGGTTAAGACCATCAGACATTCATTTATCGGTTTGATTTGGGTTGCGGTGTCACGAGAGTTAGTGCCCCTGCCTCCAGAGACCAGAGTTCAATTCCGGTCATTGGTGTCTGTGTGGGGTACAGGGAAGTGGGGAGATGGGGTATCGGGCTGATGGGATTGCTCCCCTGAGAGTAGATATAAACACCCAGATGGGAGTGTGAGAGAGAATAAGTGACAGGGGTACAGGGAAGTGGGGAGAGGGGGTATCGGGCTGATGGGTTTGATCCCCTGAGAGTAGATATAAACACCCAGATGGGAGTGTGAGAGAGAATAAGTGACAGGGGTACAGGGAAATGGGGAGAGGGGGTATCGGGCTGGTGGGATTGCTCCCCTGAGAGTAGATATAAACACCCAGATGGGAGTGTGAGAGAGAATAAGTGACAGGGGTACAGGGAAATGGGGAGAGGGGGTATCGGGCTGGTGGGATTGATCCCCTGAGAGTAGATATAAACACCCAGATGTGAGTGTGAGAGAGAATAAGTGACAGGGGTACAGGGAAGTGGGGAGATGGGGTATCGGGCTGATGGGATTGATCCCCTGAGAGTAGATATAAAGACCCAGATGGGAGTGTGAGAGAGAATAAGTGACAGGGGTACAGGGAAGTGGGGAGAGGGGGTATCGGGCTGATGGGATTGCTCCCCTGAGAGTAGATATAAAGACCCAGATGTGAGTGTGTGAGAGAATAAGTGACAGGGGTACAGGGAAGTGGGGACAGGGGGTATCGGGCTGATGGGATTGCTCCCCTGAGAGTAGATATAAACACCCAGATGGGAGTGTGAGAGAGAATAAGTGACAGGGGTACAGGGAAGTGGGGAGATGGGGTATCGGGCTGATGGGATTGATCCCCTGAGAGTAGATATAAACACCCAGATGGGAGTGTGAGAGAGAATAAGTGACGGGTACAGGGAAGTGGGGAGAGGGGGTATCGGGCTGGTGGGATTGATCCCCTGAGAGTAGATATAAACACCCAGATGTGAGTGTGAGAGAGAATAAGTGACAGGGGTACAGGGAAGTGGGGAGATGGGGTATCGGGCTGATGGGATTGCTCCCCTGAGAGTAGATATAAAGACCCAGATGTGAGTGTGTGAGAGAATAAGTGACAGGGGTACAGGGAAGTGGGGAGAGGGGGTATCGGGCTGGTGGGATTGATCCCCTGAGAGTAGATATAAACACCCAGATGGGAGTGTGAGAGAGAATAAGTGACAGGGGTACAGGGAAGTGGGGAGATGGGGTATCGGGCTGATGGGATTGATCCCCTGAGAGTAGATATAAACACCCAGATGGGAGTGTGAGAGAGAATAAGTGACAGGGGTACAGGGAATTGGGGAGAGGGGCTATCGGGCTGATGGGATTGATCCCCTGAGAGTAGATATAAACACCCAGATGGGAGTGTGAGAGAGAATAAGTGACAGGGGTACAGGGAATTGGGGAGAGGGGCTATCGGGCTGATGGGATTGCTCCCCTGAGAGTAGATATAAACACCCAGATGGGAGTGTGAGAGAGAATAAGTGACAGGGGTACAGGGAATTGGGGAGAGGGGCTATCGGGCTGATGGGATTGATCCCCTGAGAGTAGATATAAAGACCCAGATGGGAGTGTGAGAGAGAATAAGTGACGGGTACAGGGAAGTGGGGAGAGGGGGTATCGGGCTGATGGGATTGCTCCCCTGAGAGTAGATATAAAGACCCAGATGGGAGTGTGAGAGAGAATAAGTGACAGGGGTACAGGGAAGTGGGGAGAGGGGGTATCGGGCTGATGGGATTGATCCCCTGAGAGTAGATATAAAGACCCAGATGGGAGTGTGAGAGAGAATAAGTGACAGGGGTACAGGGAAGTGGGGAGAGGGGGTATTGGGCTGATGGGATTGCTCCCCTGAGAGTAGATATAAACACCCAGATGGGAGTGTGAGAGAGAATAAGTGACAGGGGTACAGGGAAGTGGGGAGAGGGGGTATCGGGCTGATGGGATTGCTCCCCTGAGAGTAGATATAAAGACCCAGATGGGAGTGTGAGAGAGAATAAGTGACAGGGGTACAGGGAAGTGGGGAGAGGGGGTATCGGGCTGGTGGGATTGCTCCCCTGAGAGTAGATATAAACACCCAGATGGGAGTGTGAGAGAGAATAAGTGACAGGGGTACAGGGAAGTGGGGAGAGGGGGTATCGGGCTGGTGGGATTGCTCCCCTGAGAGTAGATATAAACACCCAGATGGGAGTGTGAGAGAGAATAAGTGACAGGGGTACAGGGAAGTGGGGAGAGGGGGTATCGGGCTGATGGGATTGCTCCCCTGAGAGTAGATATAAACACCCAGATGGGAGTGTGAGAGAGAATAAGTGACAGGGGTACAGGGAAATGGGGAGAGGGGGTATCGGGCTGATGGGATTGATCCCCTGAGAGTAGATATAAACACCCAGATGAGAGTGTGAGAGAATAAGTGACGGGTACAGGGAAGTGGGGAGAGGGAGTATCGGGCTGATGGGATTGATCCCCTGAGAGTAGATATAAACACCCAGATGGGAGTGTGAGAGAGAATAAGTGACGGGTACAGGGAAGTGGGGAGAGGGGGTATCGGGCTGATGGGATTGATCCCCTGAGAGTAGATATAAACACCCAGATGGGAGTGTGAGAGAGAATAAGTGACAGGGGTACAGGGAAGTGGGGAGTGGGGGTATCGGGCTGATGGGATTGATCCCCTGAGAGTAGATATAAACACCCAGATGGGAGTGTGAGAGAGAATAAGTGACAGGGGTACAGGGAAGTGGGGAGTGGGGGTATCGGGCTGATGGGATTGATCCCCTGAGAGTAGATATAAACACCCAGATGGGAGTGTGAGAGAGAATAAGTGACAGGGGTACAGGGAAGTGGGGAGAGGGGGTATCGGGCTGATGGGATTGCTCCCCTGAGAGTAGATATAAAGACCCAGATGGGAGTGTGAGAGAGAATAAGTGACAGGGGTACAGGGAAGTGGGGAGAGGGGGTATCGGGCTGATGGGATTGATCCCCTGAGAGTAGATATAAACACCCAGATGGGAGTGTGAGAGAGAATAAGTGACAGGGGTACAGGGAAGTGGGGAGAGGGGGTATCGGGCTGATGGGATTGATCCCCTGAGAGTAGATATAAACACCCAGATGTGAGTGTGAGAGAATAAGTGACAGGGGTACAGGAAAGTGGGGAGAGGGGGTATCGGGCTGATGGGATTGATCCCCTGAGAGTAGATATAAAGACCCAGATGGGAGTGTGAGAGAGAATAAGTGACAGGGGTACAGGGAAGTGGGGAGATGGGGTATCGGGCTGATGGGATTGATCCCCTGAGAGTAGATATAAAGACCCAGATGGGAGTGTGAGAGAGAATAAGTGACGGGTACAGGGAAGTGGGGAGAGGGGGTATCGGGCTGATGGGATTGCTCCCCTGAGAGTAGATATAAACACCCAGATGTGAGTGTGAGAGAGAATAAGTGACAGGGGTACAGGGAAGTGGGGAGAGGGGGTATCGGGCTGATGGGATTGATCCCCTGAGAGTAGATATAAACACCCAGATGGGAGTGTGAGAGAGAATAAGTGACAGGGGTACAGGGAAGTGGGGAGAGGGGGTATCGGGCTGATGGGATTGCTCCCCTGAGAGTAGATATAAACACCCAGATGGGAGTGTGAGAGAGAATAAGTGACAGGGGTACAGGGAAATGGGGAGAGGGGGTATCGGGCTGATGGGATTGATCCCCTGAGAGTAGATATAAACACCCAGATGAGAGTGTGAGAGAGAATAAGTGACAGGGGTACAGGGAAGTGGGGAGAGGGGGTATCGGGCTGATGGGATTGCTCCCCTGAGAGTAGATATAAACACCCAGATGGGAGTGTGAGAGAGAATAAGTGACAGGGGTACAGGGAAGTGGGGAGAGGGGGTATCGGGCTGATGGGATTGATCCCCTGAGAGTAGATATAAACACCCAGATGGGAGTGTGAGAGAGAATAAGTGACAGGGGTACAGGGAAGTGGGGAGAGGGGGTATCGGGCTGATGGGATTGATCCCCTGAGAGTAGATATAAAGACCCAGATGGTAGTGTGAGAGAGAATAAGTGACAGGGGTACAGGGAAGTGGGGAGAGGGGGTATCGGGCTGATGGGATTGCTCCCCTGAGAGTAGATATAAACACCCAGATGGGAGTGTGAGAGAGAATAAGTGACAGGGGTACAGGGAAGTGGGGAGAGGGGGTATCGGGCTGATGGGATTGCTCCCCTGAGAGTAGATATAAACACCCAGATGGGAGTGTGAGAGAGAATAAGTGACAGGGGTACAGGGAAGTGGGGAGAGGGGGTATCGGGCTGATGGGATTGCTCCCCTGAGAGTAGATATAAAGACCCAGATGGGAGTGTGAGAGAGAATAAGTGACAGGGGTACAGGGAAGTGGGGAGAGGGGGTATCGGGCTGGTGGGATTGCTCCCCTGAGAGTAGATATAAACACCCAGATGGGAGTGTGAGAGAGAATAAGTGACAGGGGTACAGGGAAGTGGGGAGAGGGGGTATCGGGCTGGTGGGATTGCTCCCCTGAGAGTAGATATAAGCACCCAGATGGGAGTGTGAGAGAGAATAAGTGACAGGGGTACAGGGAAGTGGGGAGAGGGGGTATCGGGCTGATGGGATTGCTCCCCTGAGAGTAGATATAAACACCCAGATGGGAGTGTGAGAGAGAATAAGTGACAGGGGTACAGGGAAGTGGGGAGAGGGGGTATCGGGCTGATGGGATTGCTCCCCTGAGAGTAGATATAAAGACCCAGATGGGAGTGTGAGAGAGAATAAGTGACAGGGGTACAGGGAAATGGGGAGAGGGGGTATCGGGCTGATGGGATTGATCCCCTGAGAGTAGATATAAACACCCAGATGAGAGTGTGAGAGAATAAGTGACAGGGGTACAGGAAAGTGGGGAGAGGGGGTATCGGGCTGATGGGATTGATCCCCTGAGAGTAGATATAAACACCCAGATGAGAGTGTGAGAGAATAAGTGACGGGTACAGGGAAGTGGGGAGAGGGGGTATCGGGCTGATGGGATTGCTCCCCTGAGAGTAGATATAAACACCCAGATGGGAGTGTGAGAGAGAATAAGTGACAGGGGTACAGGGAAGTGGGGAGAGGGGGTATCGGGCTGATGGGATTGCTCCCCTGAGAGTAGATATAAACACCCAGATGGGAGTGTGAGAGAGAATAAGTGACAGGGGTACAGGGAAATGGGGAGAGGGGGTATCGGGCTGATGGGATTGATCCCCTGAGAGTAGATATAAACACCCAGATGAGAGTGTGAGAGAATAAGTGACGGGTACAGGGAAGTGGGGAGAGGGAGTATCGGGCTGATGGGATTGATCCCCTGAGAGTAGATATAAACACCCAGATGGGAGTGTGAGAGAGAATAAGTGACGGGTACAGGGAAGTGGGGAGAGGGGGTATCGGGCTGATGGGATTGATCCCCTGAGAGTAGATATAAACACCCAGATGGGAGTGTGAGAGAGAATAAGTGACAGGGGTACAGGGAAGTGGGGAGAGGGGGTATCGGGCTGATGGGATTGCTCCCCTGAGAGTAGATATAAAGACCCAGATGGGAGTGTGAGAGAGAATGTGACAGGGGTACAGGGAAATGGGGAGAGGGGGTATCGGGCTGATGGGATTGATCCCCTGAGAGTAGATATAAACACCCAGATGGGAGTGTGAGAGAGAATAAGTGACAGGGGTACAGGGAAGTGGGGAGAGGGGGTATCGGGCTGATGGGATTGCTCCCCTGAGAGTAGATATGAACACCCAGATGGGAGTGTGAGAGAGAATAAGTGACAGGGGTACAGGGAAGTGGGGAGAGGGGGTATCGGGCTGATGGGATTGCTCCCCTGAGAGTAGATATAAAGACCCAGATGGGAGTGTGAGAGAGAATAAGTGACAGGGGTACAGGAAAGTGGGGAGAGGGGGTATCGGGCTGATGGGATTGCTCCCCTGAGAGTAGATATAAACACCCAGATGGGAGTGTGAGAGAGAATAAGTGACAGGGGTACAGGGAAGTGGGGAGAGGGGGTATCGGGCTGATGGGATTGATCCCCTGAGAGTAGATATAAAGACCCAGATGGGAGTGTGAGAGAGAATAAGTGACAGGGGTACAGGAAAGTGGGGAGAGGGGGTATCGGGCTGATGGGATTGCTCCCCTGAGAGTAGATATAAACACCCAGATGGGAGTGTGAGAGAGAATAAGTGACAGGGGTACAGGGAAGTGGGGAGAGGGGGTATCGGGCTGATGGGATTGATCCCCTGAGAGTAGATATAAACACCCAGATGGGAGTGTGAGAGAGAATAAGTGACAGGGGTACAGGGAAGTGGGGAGAGGGGGTATCGGGCTGATGGGATTGATCCCCTGAGAGTAGATATAAACACCCAGATGTGAGTGTGAGAGAATAAGTGACAGGGGTACAGGAAAGTGGGGAGAGGGGGTATCGGGCTGATGGGATTGATCCCCTGAGAGTAGATATAAAGACCCAGATGGGAGTGTGAGAGAGAATAAGTGACAGGGGTACAGGGAAGTGGGGAGAGGGGGTATCGGGCTGATGGGATTGATCCCCTGAGAGTAGATATAAACACCCAGATGGGAGTGTGAGAGAGAATAAGTGACAGGGGTACAGGGAAGTGGGGAGAGGGGGTATCGGGCTGATGGGATTGCTCCCCTGAGAGTAGATATAAACACCCAGATGGGAGTGTGAGAGAGAATAAGTGACAGGGGTACAGGGAAGTGGGGAGAGGGGGTATCGGGCTGATGGGATTGCTCCCCTGAGAGTAGATATAAACACCCAGATGGGAGTGTGAGAGAGAATAAGTGACAGGGGTACAGGGAAATGGGGAGAGGGGGTATCGGGCTGATGGGATTGATCCCCTGAGAGTAGATATAAACACCCAGATGGGAGTGTGAGAGAGAATAAGTGACAGGGGTACAGGGAAGTGGGGAGAGGGGGTATCGGGCTGATGGGATTGCTCCCCTGAGAGTAGATATAAACACCCAGATGGGAGTGTGAGAGAGAATAAGTGACAGGGGTACAGGGAAATGGGGAGAGGGGGTATCGGGCTGATGGGATTGATCCCCTGAGAGTAGATATAAACACCCAGATGAGAGTGTGAGAGAATAAGTGACAGGGGTACAGGAAAGTGGGGAGAGGGGGTATCGGGCTGATGGGATTGATCCCCTGAGAGTAGATATAAAGACCCAGATGGTAGTGTGAGAGAGAATAAGTGACAGGGGTACAGGGAAGTGGGGAGAGGGGGTATCGGGCTGATGGGATTGCTCCCCTGAGAGTAGATATAAACACCCAGATGGGAGTGTGAGAGAGAATAAGTGACAGGGGTACAGGGAAGTGGGGAGAGGGGGTATCGGGCTGATGGGATTGATCCCCTGAGAGTAGATATAAACACCCAGATGGGAGTGTGAGAGAGAATAAGTGACAGGGGTACAGGGAAGTGGGGAGAGGGGGTATCGGGCTGATGGGATTGATCCCCTGAGAGTAGATATAAAGACCCAGATGGTAGTGTGAGAGAGAATAAGTGACAGGGGTACAGGGAAGTGGGGAGAGGGGGTATCGGGCTGATGGGATTGCTCCCCTGAGAGTAGATATAAAGACCCAGATGGTAGTGTGAGAGAGAATAAGTGACAGGGGTACAGGGAAATGGGGAGAGGGGGTATCGGGCTGATGGGATTGATCCCCTGAGAGTAGATATAAACACCCAGATGTGAGTGTGAGAGAATAAGTGACAGGGGTACAGGGAAATGGGGAGAGGGGGTATCGGGCTGATGGGATTGATCCCCTGAGAGTAGATATAAACACCCAGATGTGAGTGTGAGAGAGAATAAGTGACAGGGGTACAGGGAAATGGGGAGAGGGGGTATCGGGCTGATGGGATTGATCCCCTGAGAGTAGATATAAACACCCAGATGTGAGTGTGAGAGAATAAGTGACAGGGGTACAGGGAAGTGGGGAGAGGGGGTATCGGGCTGATGGGATTGATCCCCTGAGAGTAGATATAAAGACCCAGATGGGAGTGTGAGAGAGAATAAGTGACAGGGGTACAGGGAAGTGGGGAGATGGGGTATCGGGCTGATGGGATTGATCCCCTGAGAGTAGATATAAACACCCAGATGGGAGTGTGAGAGAGAATAAGTGACAGGGGTACAGGGAAGTGGGGAGAGTGGGTATCGGGCTAATGGGATTGATCCCCTGAGAGTAGATATAAACACCCAGATGTGAGTGTGAGAGAATAAGTGACAGGAGTACAGGGAAGTGGGGAGAGGGGGTATCGGGCTGATGGGATTGCTCCCCTGAGAGTAGATATAAAGACCCAGATGTAAGTGTGAGAGAATAAGTGACAGGGGTACAGGGAAGTGGGGAGAGGGGGTATCGGGCTGATGGGATTGATCCCCTGAGAGTAGATATAAACACCCAGATGGGAGTGTCAGAGAGAATAAGTGACAGGGGTACAGGGAAGTGGGGAGAGGGGGTATCGGGCTGATGGGATTGCTCCCCTGAGAGTAGATATAAAGACCCAGATGGGAGTGTGAGAGAGAATAAGTGACAGGGGTACAGGGAAGTGGGGAGAGGGGGTATCGGGCTGATGGGATTGCTCCCCTGAGAGTAGATATAAACACCCAGATGGGAGTGTGAGAGAGAATAAGTGACAGGGGTACAGGGAAGTGGGGAGACGGGGTATCGGGCTGATGGGATTGATCCCCTGAGAGTAGATATGAAGACCCAGATGGGAGTGTGAGAGAGAATAAGTGACAGGGGTACAGGGAAGTGGGGAGAGGGGGTATCGGGCTGATGGGATTGCTCCCCTGTGAGTAGATATAAACACCCAGATGGGAGTGTGAGAGAGAATAAGTGACAGGGGTACAGGGAAGTGGGGAGAGGGGGTATCGGGCTGGTGGGATTGATCCCCTGAGAGTAGATATAAACACCCAGATGGGAGTGTGAGAGAGAATAAGTGACAGGGGTACAGGGAAGTGGGGAGAGGGGGTATCGGGCTGGTGGGATTGATCCCTTGAGAGTAGATATAAACACCCAGATGGGAGTGTGAGAGAGAATAAGTGACAGGAGTACAGGGAAGTGGGGAGAGTGGGTATCGGGCTGATGGGATTGCTCCCCTGTGAGTAGATATAAACACCCAGATGGGAGTGTGAGAGAGAATAAGTGACAGGGGTACAGGGAAGTGGGGAGAGGGGGTATCGGGCTGATGGGATTGCTCCCCTGAGAGTAGGTATAAACACCCAGATGTGAGTGTGAGAGAATAAGTGACGGGTACAGGGAAGTGGGGAGAGGGGGTATCGGGCTGATGGGATTGCTCCCCTGAGAGTAGATATAAACACCCAGATGCGAGTGTGAGAGAGAATAAGTGACAGGGGTACAGGGAAGTGGGGAGAGGGGGTATCGGGCTGATGGGATTGCTCCCCTGAGAGTAGATATAAACACCCAGATGGGAGTGTGAGAGAGAATAAGTGACAGGGGTACAGGGAAGTGGGGAGAGGGGGTATCGGGCTGATGGGATTGCTCCCCTGAGAGTAGATATAAACACCCAGATGGGAGTGTGAGAGAGAATAAGTGACAGGGGTACAGGGAAGTGGGGAGAGTGGGTATCGGGCTGATGGGATTGCTCCCCTGAGAGTAGATGTAAACACCCAGATGGGAGTGTGAGAGAGAATAAGTGACAGGGGTACAGGGAAGTGGGGAGAGGGGGTATCGGGCTGATGGGATTGATCCCCTGAGAGTAGATATAAACACCCAGATGGGAGTGTGAGAGAGAATAAGTGACAGGGGTACAGGGAAGTGGGGAGATCGGGTATCGGGCTGGTGGGATTGATCCCCTGAGAGTACATATAAAGACCCAGATGGGAGTGTGAGAGAGAATAAGTGACAGGGGTACAGGGAAGTGGGGAGAGGGGGTATCGGGCTGATGGGATTGATCCCCTGAGAGTAGATATAAAGACCCAGATGGGAGTGTGAGAGAGAATAAGTGACAGGGGTACAGGGAAGTGGGGAGAGGGGGTATCGGGCTGATGGGATTGATCCCCTGAGAGTAGATATAAACACCCAGATGGGAGTGTGAGAGAGAATAAGTGACAGGGGTACAGGGAAGTGGGGAGAGGGGGTATTGGGCTGATGGGATTGCTCCCCTGAGAGTTGATATAAACACCCAGATAGGAGTGTGAGAGAGAATAAGTGACAGGGGTACAGGGAAGTGGGGAGAGGGGGTATCGGGCTGATGGGATTGCTCCCCTGAGAGTTGATATAAACACCCAGATGGGAGTGTGAGAGAGAATAAGTGACAGGGGTACAGGGAAGTGGGGAGAGGGGGTATCGGACTGGTGGGATTGCTCCCCTGAGAGTAGATATAAACACCCAGATGTGAGTGTGAGAGAGAATAAGTGACAGGGGTACAGGGAAGTGGGGAGAGGGGGTATCGGGCTGATGGGATTGCTCCCCTGAGAGTAGATATAAACACCCAGATGGGAGTGTGAGAGAGAATAAGTGACAGGGGTACAGGGAAGTGGGGAGTGGGGGTATCGGGCTGATGGGATTGATCCCCTGAGAGTAGATATAAACACCCAGATGGGAGTGTGAGAGAGAATAAGTGACAGGGGTACAGGGAAGTGGGGAGAGGGGGTATCGGGCTGATGGGATTGCTCCCCTGAGAGTAGATATAAACACCCAGATGGGAGTGTGAGAGAGAATGTGTGACAGGGGTACCGGGAAGTGGGGAGAGGGGGAATCGGGCTGATGGGATTGATCCCCTGAGAGTAGATATAAACACCCAGATGTGAGTGTGAGAGAATAAGTGACAGGGGTACAGGGAAGTGGGGAGAGGGGGTATCGGGCTGATGGGATTGATCCCCTGAGAGTAGATATAAACACCCAGATGTGAGTGTGAGAGAATAAGTGACAGGGGTACAGGGAAGTGGGGAGAGGGGGTATCGGGCTGATGGGATTGCTCCCCTGAGAGTAGATATAAAGACCCAGATGGGAGTGTGAGAGAGAATAAGTGACAGGGGTACAGGGAAGTGGGGAGAGGGGGTATCGGGCTGATGGGATTGATCCCCTGAGAGTAGATATAAAGACCCAGATGGGAGTGTGAGAGAGAATAAGTGACAGGGGTACAGGGAAGTGGGGAGTGGGGGTATCGGGCTGATGGGATGGATCCCCTGAGAGTAGATATAAAGACCCAGATGGGAGTGTGAGAGAGAATAAGTGACAGGGGTACAGGGAAGTGGGGAGAGGGGGTATCGGGCTGATGGGATTGATCCCCTGAGAGTAGATATAAACACCCAAATGGGAGTGTGAGAGAGAATAAGTGACAGGGGTACAGGGAAGTGGTAGATGGGGTATCGGGCTGATGGGATTGCTCCCCTGAGAGTAGATATAAACACCCAGATGGGAGTGTGAGAGAGAATAAGTGACAGGGGTACAGGGAAGTGGGGAGATGGGGTATCGGGCTGATGGGATTGCTCCCCTGAGAGTA
Organism: Hypanus sabinus; assembly: GCF_030144855.1. Lineage (NCBI taxonomy): Eukaryota > Metazoa > Chordata > Chondrichthyes > Myliobatiformes > Dasyatidae > Hypanus > Hypanus sabinus. The sequence continues at coordinate 96,866 of NW_026781389.1, forward strand.
GATATAAAGACTCAGATGGGAGTGTGAGAGAGAATAAGTGACAGGGGTACAGGGAAGTGGGGAGGGGGGGTATCGGGCTGATGGGATTGATCCCCTGAGAGTAGATATAAACACCCAAATGGGAGTGTGAGAGAGAATAAGTGACAGGGGTACAGGGAAGTGGGGAGAGGGGGTATCGGGCTAATGGGATTGATCCCCTGAGAGTAGATATAAACACCCAGATGTGAGTGTGAGAGAATAAGTGACAGGGGTACAGGGAAGTGGGGAGAGGGGGTATCGGGCTGATGGGATTGATCCCCTGAGAGTAGATATAAACACCCAGATGGGAGTGTGAGAGAGAATAAGTGACGGGTACAGGGAAGTGGGGAGAGGGGGTATCGGGCTGATGGGATTGCTCCCCTGAGAGTAGATATAAAGACCCAGATGTAAGTGTGAGAGAATAAGTGACAGGGGTACAGGGAAGTGGGGAGAGGGGGTATCGGGCTGATGGGATTGCTCCCCTGAGAGTAGATATAAAGACCCAGATGGGAGTGTGAGAGAGAATAAGTGACAGGGGTACAGGGAAGTGGGGAGAGGGGGTTTCGGGCTGATGGGATTGCTCCCCTGAGAGTAGATATAAAGACCCAGATGGGAGTGTGAGAGAATAAGTGACAGGGGTACAGGGAAGTGGGGAGAGGGGGTATCGGGCTGATGGGATTGATCCCCTGAGAGTAGATATAAAGACCCAGATGGGAGTGTGAGAGAATAAGTGACAGGGGTATAGGGAAGTGGGGAGAGGGGGTATCGGGCTGATGGGATTGCTCCCCTGAGAGTAGATATAAAGACCCAGATGGGAGTGTGAGAGAGAATAAGTGACAGGGGTACAGGGAAGTGGGGAGAGGGGGTTTCGGGCTGATGGGATTGATCCCCTGAGAGTAGATATAAACACCCAGATGGGAGTGTGAGAGAGAATAAGTGACAGGGGTACAGGGAAGTGGGGAGAGGGGGTATCGGGCTGATGGGATTGAACCCCTGAGAGTAGATATAAACACCCAGATGGGAGTGTGAGAGAGAATAAGTGACAGGGGTACAGGGAAGTGGGGAGAGGGGGTATCGGGCTGATGGGATTGCTCCCCTGAGAGTAGATATAAACACCCAGATGGGAGTGTGAGAGAGAATAAGTGACAGGGGTACAGGGAAGTGGGGAGAGGGGGTATCGGACTGGTGGGATTGCTCCCCTGAGAGTAGATATAAACACCCAGATGTGAGTGTGAGAGAGAATAAGTGACAGGGGTACAGGGAAGTGGGGAGAGGGGGTATCGGGCTGATGGGATTGCTCCCCTGAGAGTAGATATAAACACCCAGATGGGAGTGTGAGAGAGAATAAGTGACAGGGGTACAGGGAAGTGGGGAGTGGGGGTATCGGGCTGATGGGATTGATCCCCTGAGAGTAGATATAAAGACCCAGATGGGAGTGTGAGAGAGAATAAGTGACAGGGGTACAGGGAAGTGGGGAGAGGGGGTATCGGGCTGATGGGATTGCTCCCCTGAGAGTAGATATAAACACCCAGATGGGAGTGTGTGAGAGAATAAGTGACAGGGGTACAGGGAAATGGGGAGAGGGGGCATCGGGCTGATGGGATTGATCCCCTGAGAGTAGATATAAACACCCAGATTTGAGTGTGAGAGAATAAGTGACAGGGGTACAGGGAAGTGGGGAGAGGGGGCATCGGGCTGATGGGATTGATCCCCTGAGAGTAGATATAAACACCCAGATTTGAGTGTGAGAGAATAAGTGACAGGGGTACAGGGAAGTGGGGAGAGGGGGTATCGGGCTGATGGGATTGATCCCCTGAGAGTAGATATAAACACCCAGATGTGAGTGTGAGAGAATAAGTGACAGGGGTACAGGGAAGTGGGGAGAGGGGGTATCGGGCTGATGGGATTGCTCCCCTGAGAGTAGATATAAAGACCCAGATGGGAGTGTGAGAGAGAATAAGTGACAGGGGTACAGGGAAGTGGGGAGAGGGGGTATCGGGCTGATGGGATTGATCCCCTGAGAGTAGATATAAAGACCCAGATGGGAGTGTGAGAGAGAATAAGTGACAGGGGTACAGGGAAGTGGGGAGAGGAGGTATCGGGCTGATGGGATTGCTCCCCTGAGAGTAGATATAAAGACCCAGATGGGAGTGTGAGAGAGAATAAGTGATAGGGGTACAGGGAAGTGGGGAGAGGGGGTATCGGGCTGATGGGATTGCTCCCCTGAGAGTAGATATAAACACCCAGATGGGAGTGTGAGAGAGAATAAGTGACAGGGGTACAGGGAAATGGGGAGAGGGGGTATCGGGCTGATGGGATTGATCCCCTGAGAGTAGATATAAACACCCAGATGTGAGTGTGAGAGAATAAGTGACAGGGGTACAGGAAAGTGGTGAGATGGGGTATCGGGCTGATGGGATTGATCCCCTGAGAGTAGATATAAAGACCCAGATGGGAGTGTGAGAGAGAATGTGTGACAGGGGTACAGGGAAGTGGGGAGGAGGGGTATCGGGCTGGTGGGATTGATCCCCTGAGAGTAGATATAAACACCCAGATGTGAGTGTGAGAGACAATAAGTGACGGGGGTACAGGGAAGTGGGGAGAGGGGGTATCGGGCTGATGGGATTGATCCCCTGAGAGTAGATATAAAGACCCAGATGGGAGTGTGAGAGAGAATAAGTGACAGGTGTACAGGGAAGTGGGGAGGAGGGGTATCGGGCTGATGGGATTGATCCCCTGAGAGTAGATATAAACACCCAGATGTGAGTGTGAGAGAGAATAAGTGACAGGGGTACAGGGAAGTGGGGAGAGGGGGTATCGGGCTGATGGGATTGATCCCCTGAGAGTAGATATAAACACCCAGATGTGAGTGTGAGAGAGAATAAGTGACAGGGGTACAGGGAAGTGGGGAGAGGGGGTATCGGGCTGATGGGATTGATCCCCTGAGAGTAGATATAAACACCGAGATGGGAGTGTGAGAGAGAATAAGTGACGGGTACAGGGAAGTGGGGAGAGGGGGTATCGGGCTGATGGGATTGATCCCCTGAGAGTAGATATAAAGACCCAGATGGGAGTGTGAGAGAGAATAAGTGACAGGAGTACAGGGAAGTGGGGAGAGGGGGTATCGGGCTGGTGGGATTGCTCCCCTGAGAGTAGATATAAAGACCCAGATGGGAGTGTGAGAGAGAATGTGATGGGGGTACAGGGAAGTGGGGAGATGGGGTATCGGGCTGGTGGGATTGATCCCCTGAGAGTAGATATGAACACCCAGATGGGAGTGTGAGAGAGAATAAGTGACAGGGGTACAGGGAAGTGGGGAGAGGGGGTATCGGGCTGATGGGATTGCTCCCCTGAGAGTAGATATAAACACCCAGATGGGAGTGTGAGAGAGAATAAGTGACGGGTACAGGGAAGTGGGGAGAGGGGGTATTGGGCTGATGGGATTGCTCCCCTGAGAGTAGATATAAAGACCCAGATGTGAGTGTGAGAGAGAATAAGTGACAGGGGTACAGGGAAGTGGGGAGAGGGGGTTTCGGGCTGATGGGATTGATCCCCTGAGAGTAGATATGAACACCCAGATGGGAGTGTGAGAGAGAATAAGTGACAGGGGTACAGGGAAGTGGGGAGAGGGGGTATTGGGCTGATGGGATTGCTCCCCTGAGAGTAGATATAAAGACCCAGATGTGAGTGTGAGAGAGAATAAGTGACAGGGGTACAGGGAAGTGGGGAGAGGGGGTATCGGGCTGATGGGATTGCTCCCCTGAGAGTAGATATAAACACCCAGATGGGAGTGTGAGAGAGAATGTGTGACAGGGGTACCGGGAAGTGGGGAGAGGGGGCATCGGGCTGATGGGATTGATCCCCTGAGAGTAGATATAAACACCCAGATGTGAGTGTGAGAGAATAAGTGACAGGGGTACAGGGAAGTGGGGAGAGGGGGTATCGGGCTGATGGGATTGATCCCCTGAGAGTAGATATAAACACCCAGATGTGAGTGTGAGAGAATAAGTGACAGGGGTACAGGGAAGTGGGGAGAGGGGGTATCGGGCTGATGGGATTGCTCCCCTGAGAGTAGATATAAAGACCCAGATGGGAGTGTGAGAGAGAATAAGTGACAGGGGTACAGGGAAGTGGGGAGAGGGGGTATCGGGCTGATGGGATTGATCCCCTGAGAGTAGATATAAAGACCCAGATGGGAGTGTGAGAGAGAATAAGTGACAGGGGTACAGGGAAGTGGGGAGTGGGGGTATCGGGCTGATGGGATGGATCCCCTGAGAGTAGATATAAAGACCCAGATGGGAGTGTGAGAGAGAATAAGTGACAGGGGTACAGGGAAGTGGGGAGAGTGGGTATCGGGCTGATGGGATTGATCCCCTGAGAGTAGATATAAACACCCAAATGGGAGTGTGAGAGAGAATAAGTGACAGGGGTACAGGGAAGTGGTAGATGGGGTATCGGGCTGATGGGATTGCTCCCCTGAGAGTAGATATAAAGACCCAGATGGGAGTGTGAGAGAGAATAAGTGACAGGGGTACAGGGAAGTGGGGAGGGGGGGTATCGGGCTGATGGGATTGATCCCCTGAGAGTAGATATAAAGACCCAGATGGGAGTGTGAGAGAAAATAAGTGACAGGGGTACAGGGAAGTGGGGAGAGGGGGTATCGGGCTGATGGGATTGCTCCCCTGAGAGTAGATATAAACACCCAGATGGGAGTGTGAGAGAGAATAAGTGACAGGGGTACAGGGAAATGGGGAGAGGGGGTATCGGGCTGATGGGATTGATCCCCTGAGAGTAGATATAAACACCCAGATGTGAGTGTGAGAGAATAAGTGACAGGGGTACAGGAAAGTGGGGAGATGGGGTATCGGGCTGATGGGATTGATCCCCTGAGAGTAGATATAAAGACCCAGATGGGAGTGTGAGAGACAATAAGTGACGGGGGTACAGGGAAGTGGGGAGATGGGGTATCGGGCTGATGGGATTGATCCCCTGAGAGTAGATATAAAGACCCAGATGGGAGTGTGAGAGAGAATAAGTGACAGGTGTACAGGGAAGTGGGGAGGAGGGGTATCGGGCTGATGGGATTGATCCCCTGAGAGTAGATATAAACACCGAGATGGGAGTGTGAGAGAGAATAAGTGACAGGGGTACAGGGAAGTGGGGAGAGGGGGTATCGGGCTGATGGGATTGATCCCCTGAGAGTAGATATAAAGACCCAGATGGGAGTGTGAGAGAGAATAAGTGACAGGGGTACAGGGAAGTGGGGAGATGGGGTATCGGGCTGATGGGATTGCTCCCCTGAGAGTAGATATAAACACCCAGATGGGAGTGTGAGAGAGAATAATTGACGGGTCCAGGGAAGTGGGGAGAGGGGGTATCGGGCTGATGGGATTGCTCCCCTGAGAGTAGATATAAACACCCAGATGGGAGTGTGAGAGAGAATAAGTGACGGGTACAGGGAAGTGGGGAGTGGGGGTATCGGGCTGATGGGATTGATCCCCTGAGAGTAGATATAAACACCCAGATGGGAGTGTGAGAGAGAATAAGTGACAGGGGTACAGGGAAGTGGGGAGAGGGGGTATCGGGCTGATGGGATTGCTCCCCTGAGAGTAGATATAAAGACCCAGATGGGAGTGTGAGAGAGAATGTGTGACAGGGGTACAGGGAAGTGGGGAGAGGGGGTATCGGGCTGATGGGATTGATCCCCTGAGAGTAGATATAAACCCCCAGATGTGAGTGTGAGAGAATAAGTGACAGGGGTACAGGGAAGTGGGGAGAGGGGGTATCGGGCTGATGGGATTGATCCCCTGAGAGTAGATATAAAGACCCAGATGGGAGTGTGAGAGAGTATAAGTGACAGGGGTACAGGGAAGTGGGGAGACGGGGTATCGGGCTGATGGGATTGATCCCCTGAGAGTAGATATAAAGACCCAGATGGGAGTGTGAGAGAGAAAACGTTACAGAGAGAGACATTACTTCAGGGCCACTTTGGTAACAGTGTTTCTCGCTCTGTGTTTAGTGAGGAGTACAATAAACTTGGAGATTGGGAAGTGAGACTGTTGTCTGAGGCTCTGAGGGATCCGGAGTGTAAAATACAGAAACTGGGGTAAGTACCAGACTGTGAGTCTGTTGATGTTTGTGTGGGTAAAGTTCCAATAATGCCGCAGTTCTGTCCTGATCTAGTAATTTCCGATTAATTAATTAATTAATTTCTAATTTAGTAAATTCCTGATCCTTGCGTCACTGTTCAAACCGTTGATGGTGACCTGTGGAGACTGACACTGAATCTGTTTGTTTCTCTCTTCTGTTTCCTCTCCGTCCATCAGGTTGACAGCTGATCGTTTCACATCTGAGTTTGAGCACTTCATCTCCGCTCTCAGTACAAACCGCTCACTGAGAGAGGTGGAGCTGGACCTGAGCGAAAATAAACTGGGAGATTGGGGAGTGAAACTGTTGTCTGAGGCTCTGAGGAACCCGGAGTGTAAAATACAGAAACTGGGGTAAGTACCAGACTGTGGGGGATTGGGGATGATCATCAGTCCATCGATCTCCAATTGACGATGCTGCTGCACAGCCTGATTAACAAGTTCTCACCTCGGACTCCATCAGGGCCACTCACCTCCCCCTCTGCAAGGGTCAGAGTGTTTTCAATGTAGTCTGTTCATCTCAGGTCACTGTGTGTGTCTGAGGTGGAATCAGCTCTACAGGAGCCTGTGTGTGTGGAAGGAGAAGGCAATTGCCTTTACCCAGTTCCCTGTGGGGACACGGACCCGGACCACAACATGTTCAGGGTCAGATTGTGTGTTGAACAATGGACTGATGGACTTAAACTTGACTCAGTGTTTTAGTAACTTTAATTCCCCAACCTTTGACCCGGAGCTGGTTTAATTTATCACTGAACTGTAAACCATTGCAACCTCATCTCTCAGTGTGGGGTTGGAGAATATTCTTTCTGAGGTGAATCCAGTGTGGGTGTTTTCCCGAGGCAGCATTGTGTCGGTGCAGTGACTGGGTTGGGATGTACAGTTAACAGAGATGGTGAGTGGAGTCCCCTGCAGGGTTGGTTCTGTGAGCACAGAATGTCTGGACAGACACAGAGGCATAATAATAATATATTCAATATATGTAATTGATTTAGTTTATTTATTATTATGTTCTCTCTCTTTGCTAGATTATGTATTGCATTGAATTGCTGCTGCTAAATTAACAAATTTCATGTCACATGCGGGTGATAGTAAACCCGATTCTGATTGTCCTGGGGAGATTTGAGTGTTTCCAGTTCAGAAGGTGCAGTGATGTTTATACTCACTGGTGTCTGATGCTGGAGATTGGTGTTATCAGTAATTCTGGGGTTAATAATCACTGAACATTACTGTGGGTATTGCTGAAAGTGGGATTAATAAACCCTGGGATTAAACTTCTCATCTCTCTGATCCACAGTCTACGGTCTGTCGGTCTCACGGCTGCTGGTGTTGTGGATCTTGCATCTGCTCTCAGTACAAACTGCTCACTGACGGAGCTGGACCTGACTAATAACGAACTGGGAGATTCAGGAGTGAAACTGGTGACGAAGGCTCTGAGGAACCCGGAGTGTAAAATACGGAGACTGGGGTAAGTATCAGTCTGTGAGGGATTGAGATCACTCCATCGATCTCCACAGCTGAGTAACAGGCCCTCACCTCGGGCTCGATCGGGTCCACTCACGGATTTCGTTTTGAAGTTCATTGTCATAGGCCGATATAACGAGGTTGTAAATGTTATGAGAATTAGCTTTCTGCGGCAACACCGCAGCATATTACAAACAAGTCAGATATTAATTTGTTTCACAAATTAACTATTTTATTAGTAACTACGTTAAATAGTAATATAAGACCAGATAAATCAAACAGGTTAGCAGAGTTTATGCATATGTAAGTGTGTGAATATAAAATCTAAACTTCTTCAAGCTTAGGTGGTAAATGATACAGTCTTACGATGGTATGTAAACAGAGTCAGTTCAGTTCAAGTAGAGTTGAGTAGAATTGTGAACAGAGAGAGGTGATTTGTTATCCAAGTAAGCCGATGCCGTCGATCTCCCCATTGTCCTCCGAATACCTTTTAAGGTCACCCCGACTGTGACCACACTAAGGGTACTGTCTTCATGCAGTAAAGCTATCAACCCAGGCAAGGGTTAAACACACCGACAGCTTTCCACGCATCAGCCCTTTTCCACACTGCGAGAGCCCCTGATCGATTCTCCTGAAAACTTACCTTTCCGTGGGCACTCAAAGCCCACCCAGTGTTTGTTTCTTCTGTGCCTCTGTGTGTGTCTGTCGGGAAACTGGCTGACCTTGTGTGTGTATATATCCAAGCGTAATGAACATCAGCTCCATCCTTCCATCACCATCGTGACTCATGAGCTGCTCAGTGTCTCTGTCTCTCTGAATCAGCGTCACACACTCTCTCCTTTTAAAGGCACAGTCCATAATGAATAAACCTTAGGATCTCGTCACACTTTCCTGTAATACCGTGGGCTCCATCTTGCCTGGCACCTTGTCAAAGTCCTTCTGATTATCCAAGTATACAAGATCCACCAATTCTCCTTTGTCTATCCTGCTTGTTATTTTCTCCCAGGGAATTCCAACATATTTGTCAGACAAGATGTTCCCTGAAGGAAGCCAAATGAACTTTGACCAATTTTATCGTGTGTCTCCAAGTGCCCTGAAACCTCATCCTTAATGGTGGAATTCAACATCTTTCCAACCACTGCAGTCAGGTTAACTGATGTTCAATTTCCTTTCTTTTGCCTCCCTCCCATCTTGAAGAGTGGAACAACATTTGCAAGTTGCCAGTCCTCCAGAACCATGCCAGAATCTGATGATTTTTCAAGGATTATTATTAATACATCCACAACCTCTTCAGCCACCTCTTTCAGAACCCTGGGGTACAGTCCATCTATTCCAGGTGATTGATTTACCTTCAGAACTCGCAGCTCCAAAGGTCCAATTTAACGTCAGAGAAATGTATTCGATATACATCCTGAAATGCTTTTTCTTCGCAAACATCCTCGAAAACAGAGAAGTACCCCAAGAATGAATGACAGATAAACAGAACCCCAAAGTCCCCCCCCAGTTCCCCTCCCCCCCCGTGAGTAAGTGTCAATGAGCAACATTCCTCCCTGCCCCCCACCAAAAAGGCATGCATCGGTACCACCACCGAGCACTCGATGTGTGCAAAGCAACAGCAAAGTCACAGACTTGCAGTTACCCCAAAGACTTTGCGTTTCGTCCGCACATGACATACCGCAGATTCTCTCTCTCCCTAATAAGGGAGAAAAAGGTGTCTCCATTCTTCACCAGTGAGCGGGGAGACATAGCAAACAACTCGCTGGTTTACAATGTTAAAAGTCCGTTACGTCGCATTTTCCGAGCTCTGTGCCCAAAGATCTCGGGTCTACTGGCCCACAGTAGATGTCCTGACTCCCCTGATGACTCACGGGTCTCCAGCTGTGACACCGACCCTCGATCTGCCCGTCTCCAGAGTCCCAGGAATTCGATCCGGACTCTCAGGCCGAACCCTTAGCGTGCCAAACAACAGCCAGTCCTGAAACCCCGAGAGCGGATCCCATTCCTGCAGGGGAGGCCAATTCTCTGGATGTTTTCAAGAAAGAGTTAGATAGAGCTCTTAAAGATAGCGGAGTCAAGGGACATGGGGAGAGGGCAGGAACGGGGTACTGATTGTGGATGATCAGCCACGATCACAGTGAATGGTGGTGCTGGCTCAAAAGGCCGAATGGCCTACTCCTGCACCTATTGTCTATTGTCTTCGGGCCCACACCAGATGACCTGACTCCCCCGACGACACACGGGTGCTCCAGCCGTGACACTGACCCTTGATCCGCCCGTCTCCAGACTCTCGATCCGGACTCTCAGGCCAATACCTTAGCGTGCCAAACAATGGCCAGTCGTGAAAACCTGAGAGCAGATCCCATTCCTGCAAAGAACCAAAGGCAGCATGTAACTCCAGGTCAGGGTTTTCAAAAGAACCCTGAAAGGGACAAATAATGGTATTAAAGATGGAAATAGAACTGTTTCTGGTTGCAAGCAAAGCATTTAGCTTCATTCTAGTAATAGCAACTACGCTCACTTATGCCCCCGGTACTCTCGAACATCCAGCAGTCTGCTAGTGTCTTCCACAATGAAGACATGAAACATATTTATTCAGTTCATACATTTCCAGTTGTCCGGGTGATCCAAATCAGACGGGAGATCCGGTGAGATGACAACTATTGTAGACCAACTGTGAGCTTCTTCCCCTCTACAATCCGATTTCTAAATGATTTCTAAGTTTAATTGTACTGCTACCATAAAATTATCACATTTCACGGCATCTGCTGGTGATATTAAACCTGATTCTGATAGGAGAATTGAAGGGGGACCAGGTCTATAATGAGTCAGTGGTAGTCTTAAGCCTTCTACAAAAGTCAGAGTGTTTTCAGTTCAGTCTGTTCACCTCAGGTCACAGTGTGTCTCTGGGGAGTGGGTCTGAGGGGAAATCATCTCTTCTAACACGTGTGTGGAGGGAGAATGGAGCTGCCTTTACCCAGTTCCCTGTGGGGACACAGACACAACAGGAAATTACTGACCAGTTGGACACCTTCAGTCCCACAGGGAAAGGTATCGGGGAACACGGACACAGACCACAAAATGTTCAGGGTCAGATTGGGTGTTGAACATTTCTCACTGATGGATTTAAACTTGACTTTTAAACTTTGGTAACTTTTAATTCTCCAACTTTCAACCTGGATCTAGTTTAATATTTTCACTGAACAGTAAACCATTGCAACCCACAGCTCTCAGTGTGAGGTTGGGGAATACTCTTGGAGCAGCGAAACCAGTTTGCAGTGTGGAGGGGAAACTCACTCTGTGGAAGGTTACACTGCCTCCCTGTGATTCAGTATCGAGCACAAGGTCCAGAGTGGTGGTGTACTGTGGAGTGGGGCTGGGATGTAGAGGGTGAACACAAATATACAGTGTCCCCTGGGTTCTGCCATTTGTCCTGGGGAGATTTGAGTGTTTCCAGTTCGGAAGGTGCAGTGATGTTTATACTCACTGGTGTCTGATGCTGGAGATTGGTGTTATCAGTAATTGTGGGGTTAATAAACACTGAACATTACTGTGGGTACTGGTGAAAGTGGGATTAATAAACCCTGGGATTAAATTTCTCATCTCTCTGATCCACAGTCTACGGTCTGTCGGTCTCACAGCTGCTGGTGGTGTGGATCTCACCTCTGCTCTCAGTACAAACTGCTCACTGACGGAGCTGGACCTGGCTAAAGATAAACTGGGGGATTCAGGAGTGAAACTGGTGTCTGAGGCTCTGAGGAACCCGGGGTGTAAAATACAGAAACTGTGGTAAGTACCAGACTGTGAGACATTGGGACAGATCATCACTCCATCGATCTCCACAGACTGAGTAACAGGCCCTCACCTCGGGCTCCATCGGGTCCACTCACAAGTTCAGTGTTAAAGTTTATTGTCCTGGGCAAATCTAACCAGGGTGTAAATGTTGTGAAAACTAGCTTTGTGCAGCAACAGTACAGATCATTAGGAACATGTCAGACATTAATTACACAAATTAACATCAATCAAACATAAATTACGCAAAAAAGGAAAACAAACATAACCACATTTTGCAAGATGAGGGAATATAGTCTGAGACGGTGAGAAAACTGTGAGAAAGTTTGTACATTGTTCCTGTGTGCGTGAGGGTTTCCTCCACGTGTTCTGCTGTCCTCCCACAGTCCACAGACACACCAGTTCACACGTTAATCGGCCGTTGTAAATCGTCCTGTGATTCGACTGGGGTGAAATAAGTCGTTTGCTGAGTTGTGTGTCTCATTGATCTGGAACAACAATGTTTCATGTGGTGTTCGAAATAACATAGAACTAATAAGCATCTTTCAGTTCAGTTCAATAACCGATGTAGTGTGGATAGTCTGTTGTTGAACTTTGGGATGTGCTTTCTCGGGCTCCTGTACCTCCTGTCTGATGACAGCATGGACAGATGGTGTGGGTTCCTGATGACAGATGTCACCTTCCTGAGACATTGCCAATTGCAAATGTCCTCGATGGGGGGGAGAGTTGTACGTGATGTGGAACTGTCTGTAGTGTCTTGTGTTCCTCGACATTGAAGTTTCTAATCAGACCGTGATGCAACCAGTCGGAATGCTTCTCTATGTACATCTGTGGAGGTCTGTCACAGTCTGTGATGACGAATCAATCTCATTAAACTTCTGGGAACGTAGAGAAGCTGGTGTGAGCCGTTCATGGTTCCCTCTATGTTCTGGGTCCAGGAGAGATTCTCTGAGACATTGTCACCCAGGAACTTGCTGTTACTCACCCTTTCCACTGCTCACCCCTCACTGAGGACTAGTGCCAGTTTGTCCACAGTCAGTTCCTTGATCTTTCAGATTTTCACTGTGAAGTTGTTGTGATAACACCACTCAACCAACTGACCTGTCGCAGCCTTGTCCACCTCTTCATCACCATGTGTGATTCTGCCAACAACAGTTTTGTCATCAGTGAGAGGGGATAGAAACATAGAAAATAGGTGCAGGAGTAGTCTGTTCGGCCCTTCGAGCCTGCACCGCCATTCAGTATGATCATGGCTGATCATCCATCTCAGAACCCTGTACCTGCTTTCTCTCCATACCCCCTGATCCCTTTAGCCACAAGGGCCATATCTAACTCCCTCTTAAATATAGCCAATAAACCGGCCTCAACCGTTTCCTGTGGCAGAGAATTCCACAGATTCACCACTCTCTGTGTGAAGAAGTTTTTCCTCATCTCGGTCCTAAAAGGCTTCCCCTTTATCCTTAAACTGTGACCCCTCGTTCTGGACTTCCCCAACATCGGGAACAATGTTCCTGCATCTGGCCTGTCCAATCCCTTTAGAATTTTATACGTTTCAATAAGATCCCACCTCAATCTTCTCAATTCCAGTGAGTATAAGCCTAGTCGATCCAGTCTTTCTTCATATGAAAGACTTGCCATCCCAGGAATCAATCAGGTGAACCTTCTCTGTACTCCCTCTATGGAAGAATGTCTTTCCTCGGGTTAGGGGACCAAAACTGCACACAATATTCTAGGTGTTGTCTCGCCAAGGCCTTGTACAACTGTAGTAGAAACTCCTTGCTCTTGTACTCTGGGACTAATGTGAGGAACACAGGGATGTGTTGGGATTTTTCTGTGGAGATGAGACAAGGGGAGGGTAAGCTGGGAGTGTGGAAGGTTACACACTATCCTGATTCAGGATAGAGCACAAGGTCCAGAGTGGTGGTGGACTGTGGAGTGGGGCTGGGATGTAGAGGGTGAACACAAATATACAATGTCCCCTGGGTTCTGCCATTTGTTCTGGGGAGATTTGAGTGTTTCCAGTTCGGAAGGTGCAGTGATGTTTATACTCACTGGTGTCTGATGCTGGATATTGGTGTTATCTGTAATTGTGGGGTTAATGAATATTAACACTAAAGCAACCAAGACAAGACTTTCTTTCATTTAAACAACTTTACTCTGTACATCCATGTTCAGTATATGAGGGCTGGCATCTTCTTGCCCACAACACTCCTCTCAATGGCTGCGCACATGCCCATTACAAGGAAAGTGCGCTTTCCAACTACATACTTAGAAAGCCCAAATAAACAGAACTCGATAATGAACACTGAGCATTACTGAGGGTGCTGATGAAAGTGGGATTTATAGATCCTGAGATTATTCTTCTCATCTCTCTCTGATCCACAGTCTAGATTCTGTCAGTCTCACAGCTGCTGGTGTTGTGGATCTCGTCTCTGCTCTCAGTACAAACCGCTCACTGACAGAGCTGGACCTGGCTAATAATGAACTAGGAGATTCAGGAGTGAAACTGGTGTTTGAGGCTTTGAGGAACCCAGGGTGTAAAATACAGAAACTGGGGTAAGTACCAGACTGTGAGACATTGGGACAGATCATCACTCCATCGATCTCCACAGCCCGAATAACAGGCCCTCACCTCGGGCTCCATCGGGTCCACTCTCAAGTTCAGTGTTAAAGTTTATTGTCATGGGCAACTACAACCAGGTTGTAAATGTCATGAAAATTAGTTTTTGCAGTAACAGTACAGAACATCGCAAACACGTCAGACATTAATTTTATATAATTACTCAATAAAGAAAAACAAACATAACCACATTTTGCAAGTTGAGTGAATCTAGTCTGGGATGGAATTAGGGACTTTCAGGTCAGTTCAGGATCATGATACAGTGAGAAGAAGCTGTTGTGGATGTGGGCCTTCAGGCTCCTGTCCCTCCTCTTTGAGGGACTGTCCCAGATGTTGTGGGTTCCTGATGATACAACCAGTCAGGATGCTTTCCAGTGTCCACCTGTGGAAGTCTGCAGTCGTCTGTGATGACATGCCGCTCAATGAGAAGAAGCTGTTGTGGATGTGGGCCTTCAGGCTCCTGTCCCTCCTCTCTGAGGGACTGGCCCAGATGTTGTGGGTTCCTGGTGATACAACCAGTCAGGATGCTTTCCAGTGTCCACCTGTGGAAGTCTGCAGTCGCCTGTGATGACATGCCGCTCAATGAGAAGAATGCTCGTGTGCTTCCTTCATGGTTCCCTCTATGTTCTGGGTCCAGGAGAGATTTCTGAGACATTGTCACCCAGGAACTTGCTGCTCCTCACCCTTTCCACCGCTCACCCCTCACTGAGGAATGGTGTAGTTTGTCTGATTTCCCCTTCCACAAGTCCACAGTCGGTTCCTTGGTCTTGCTGACGTTCAGTGTGTGATTGTTCTGCAGACACGACTCGTCCAGCTGATCTGTCTCACTCCTGTACGCCTCCTCATTACCATCTGTGATTCTGTAATCAGCAGTTTTGTAGTCAGTGAATCTGTAGGCAGTGTTGTTCCAGTACTCGGGCACAGAGCCGGTGGTGTGGAGAGAATAGAGCAGAGGGGGTGGTGTTGATGGTGAGTGAGGAGGATGAGGAAGTCAAGGATCCAGTTACAGTGTGAGGGACAGAGACTCACAAATTGGTGATAGAACAACAGGCTGACTTATATTTCCAATTGCCTGGATCATCCAGAATGAAGACCAGAAGGTATCTACTGTGGATAGTGTTACGTACCCCGTAACTGGGTGTCTTACCAGCAAAGATAGAAGTATCCATTGGAGTCTGGTCCTATTTTCAAAACAGTGTTTATTAGTGAAATATACAAATCAATATCAATAATGCAAATATACAGATAATACACGTTAGCAATACTAAACCTAAAAGTGTGGGTATAATAATAATCAATAATAAACAAGCGCTATCGTTGTCTAGGGGATAATGAATTATCGTGGGAAAGTATAAAGTTCAGTTCAGTTCATATAGGCTGAGGTAGATGTTGGTTCTTTTGTTGTAACCGTTGGAGAGAGAGAGAGAGAGAGAGAGAGAGCAGTGACAGCAAGTCAAACCTTCCTTTACGTTCTTGATCCGTCGATGTGTTGTTGTGGCCATTCAGGTATGTCCCCTCTGTCCTTTAGCTAGACCGTTCTTCTATGGTCACTCAGGCAAGGGTGGACACACACACAAGCTCCCACCGGCCTCGCTATAAACACTGTGAGTTAAAATTGACCGATCCTTCGTTTGGTCTCCGATGCCCCACTCCTTCTCGTGGGTTCCAACACTTAAGCAGTGCTCACTAGTGTGTCTCCTGCTGCGTCTGAGGGGTGTCTCCCCAGACCTCACTTTTATCCCCACTCACGGGGTCTCAGGTGTCAATCAGTTTTGAATGGCTGAGCCCATCAAACCAGCCCACTCCGGCTGTCCACTGAGGAATTTTAATGAACAGAATAGTACCAAGTAAACAGCCCTCTCCAGAGCCATATGTCTTTCAGGAGTCATAATATGGTGGAACAACAAGTCTCTCTCCCCTCACTTATCAGTAGCAGATGTTCTGGCATGTTTTTGTTCCATCTCTTTCTCTCTCATTAGCAGCATGGCAACAGTAACAGTTTGTGATTCTCCTGGGGGGGGGCGGTGAATATGGGCAACTCTGTACCCTTCTGCCCATCAGAGTTGTTCATCCTTCGTAACAATAGATACCTACAATTGGGGTGACAGGTTAATTGTAGGGGGTCCAAGTGATTACTGGAATGTAGAGAAGCTGGTGTAAGAAGCTGTTCATGTTTGCCTCTATGTTCTGGGTCCAGGAGAGATTCTCTGAGATGTTGTCACCCAGGAACTTGCTGCTCCTCACCCTTTCCACCGCTCACCCCTCACTGAGGAATGGTGTAGTTTGTCTGATTTCCCCTTCCGCAAGTCCACAGTCAGTTCCTTGGTCTTGTAGATGTTCACTGTGAGGTTGTTCTGATAACAAAACTCAACCAACTGACCTGTCTCAGCCTTGTCCACCTCCTCATCACCATGTGTGATTCTGCCAACAACAGTTTGTCATCAGTGAGCCTGAACAGTTTTGCTGCTGTGCTCAGCCACAGTACTGATGGTGTGGAGAGAATCGATCGGGGGAAAGCACACGGTGCTCAGGTAGACCGGTGTTGATGGTGAGTGAGAAGGATGAGGAGTTCGAGCATACGATTGTGGGATGAGGTACAGAGGCCACGATTGGACATAGAAGATCAGTTTTAGAGGGGATGACAGTGTTCAATGCCAAAATGTAATCACTGAACGTACATTTCCAGTTGTCCTGGTGAAACAGAACAGAGTGGAGAGCCAGTGAGATGGCATCTGCAGCGGATTTGTTGTGCTGAAAAGTGAAATGAAGTGGGCCCTGGATCTTATTGAGGCAGAGTAGTCTTCAGCTTTCTATAAAAATCGGAGTGTTTTCAATGTAGTCTGGTCACAGTGTGTGTCTGGGGAGTGGGTCTGAGGTGAAATCAGCTCTTCTAACACACTACAAGAGCTGTGCGTGTAGGACAGAGGGGCTGCCTTTACCCAGTTCCCAGTGGAGACACAGACACAACAGGAAATTACTGACGAGCTGGACACCATCAGTCCCACAGAGAAAGGTGTCAGACCACAAAATGTTCAGGGTCAGATTGTGTGTTGAACATTTCTCACTGATTGATTTAAACTTGACTCAGTGTTTTGGTAACTTTAGTTCTCCAACATTTGACTTCACGGAAGACCCTTACAGCGGCTCTCTCTGAAAACGTTTTAGTCTGCAATGGGTGAGAACCAGAACTCCATCGAATCGAATCGACTTTACTGCTTGCATCCTTCATATACACGAGGAGTAAAAATCTACATTGTGCCTCTGTCTAAATACACAATCAATAATAATTTATAATCAACATTATGTACAACAGGGTTGATCAGGATTGAAATACAGTTGCATCAGCATGAATTAATCAGTCTGATGGCCTGGTGGAAGAAGCTGTCCTGCCTTTTATGCTGCGGTACCGTTTCCCGGATGGTGGCAGCTGGAACAGTTTGTGGTTGGGGTGACTCGGGTCCCCAATGATCCTTCAGGCCCTTTTTACACACCCGTCTCTGGAAATGTCTTGAGTCATGGGAATTCCACATGCACTGGGCTCTGTGCACCACTCTCTGCAGAGTCCTGCGATTGAGGGAAGTACAGTTCCCGTACCGGGCAGTGATGCAGCCAGTCAGGATGCTCTCAATCACGCCCCTTTAGAAAGTTCTTAGAACTTAGGGGGCCATACCAAACTTCTTCAACCTTCTGATCATCGGTGATGTTTATCCCGAGGAACAAAGCTCTTCACCCTCTTAACCCCAGATCCATGGATGTCAGTAGGGGTTAGCCTGTTTCCATTCCTCCAGTAACCCAGTCAGGATGCTCTCAATTGTGCCCCTGTAGGAAGTCCTCAGGATTTGGGGGCCCGTACCAAACTTCCTCAACCGTCTGAGGTGAAAGAGATGCTGTTGTGCCTTTTTCACCCCCCAGCTGGTGTGTACAGACCACGTGAGATCCTCGGTGATGTTTGTGCCGAAGAACTTAAATCTCGATGATGTGTACAGTCAGTGACCAGTTCAAATGCGATTGAATGATGAGTCGGCACTGAAAACCGATGGAAGTAGACCGGACTGTGGCCGGCACATTGCCGATTTAAAAAGCTGCCAGTGTCAGGGGGCACCTGCCGGTCCGATGGTGTGTTTGGAAAAAAATGATGGATTTGACTCCCAATACCATTGATCCTGCTGACAATCATACAGTCGCTGGTAAATAAAGTTGTCGATGTCAGAGCTAGGGTGCTGTATCAGGGAGACATTAGGACTGAGTGCGTCTTTTGCTTTACGGAATCTTGGGTAACTCCTTCGGTGCCAGACGCTGGGATTCGAATAGGGTTCACAATTCGTCATGAAGAGAGGTTGGTCGAGTCTCAAAAGCAGAGGTGGAGGTGCATGCCTCGTGATCAACCGGTATAGCAATGTGTCGGTGACGTCCCAATGTTGCTCACCAGAGCTGCAATACCTCAGAGTTAACAGCCGGCCATTTTACCTGCTTGGGGAGATCTTGGCGATGGCTGTGGTAGCGGTGTAGATCCCACCTCAGGCTCATGTCAAACGGACAATGTGATCAACAGGCATGAAACTGCACATTGCAATGCCTTCACCATCGTTTTGGGGCATCACTCAATAATTATTATCAACAAATCACCTGTAGTCCCAGAGGAAATAACACACTGGATTGAAATGTGCTATCCCACACCCACACTTCGATGAGTCCGATCACCTGGCTGTATTTCTACTCTCTGAGTACAGGCAGACGCTGAGGTCTGCAGCACCAGTAGTGAGGACCAAGAAGGTCTGGACCAGGGAGGCACAGGAGCACCTGCAGGATTGCTTTGAATCAGTGTAGTGGTCTGCGTTCAGGGAGTTATCTACGAATCTGCATATGTATGTAACAGTTGTTACCGACTTCCTTAAAACCTGTGTGGATGTGTGTGTGTCTACAAGAACTTGCTGGACATAACTAAACCAAAAGCTGTGGATGAACCAGGAGGTTTTTCATCTGCTGAGGGCTAGATCTGTGGCATTCAAGTCTGCTGACCCAGGTTTATACAGGAAAACCAGGTCTGCCTTATGGAGGGCTATTTCAACAGTGAAGAGGCAATTCTGAGCGAGGATGGAGGCAACATCCGATGCACGACAACTCTGGCAGGGTTCGCAGGACATTACCTCCCAGAAAGCAAATCCCAACATCATGAATGGCTGTGTTGCTTCACTACCAGACGAGCTCAAAGCCTTTTAGGCTCGATTTGAAAGGGAGAATAAAACCACAGCTATGCGGATCCCTGCAGCCTCTGGTGACCCTGTGATTTCTGTCTCGGAGGCCAACTTGACACAGTCTGGCACCAGCCGCGTCTCCGGCGTCGCCGGTCAGAACGTAGGACCACCTTCAGGATCGGCCCGAAACGTGTCGGCAGCGCCTCTCCCTGTAGACGCTGCCCGGCCTGCTGCCTTCCACCGGCATTTTGTGTGTGTTGCTTGAATTTCCAGCATCTGCAGATTTCCTCGTGTTTCAGCAAGGCCACAGTCCTGACTGTGGGCTTCCGGAAGGGTAAGACGAAGGAACACATACCGATCCTCATAGAGGGGTCAGAAGGGGAGAGAGTGAGCAGCTTCAAGTTCCTGGGTGTCAAGATCTCTGAGGATCTGACCTGGTCCCAACATATCGATGCAGTTATAAAGAAGGCAAGACAGTGGCTATACTTCATTAGGAGTTTGAGGAGACTTGGTTTGTCACCGAAAACTTCTACAGATGTACTGTGGAGAGCATTCTGACAGGGTGCATCACCGTCTGGTATTGGGGGGGGGGGGGTGCGATGCACAGGGTGGAAATAAGCTGCAGAAAGTTGTAAAATTAGTCATCTCCGTCACAGGCCCCGGCCTCCGCAGTATCTGAGACGTCATCAGGGAGCGGTGCCTCAGGAATGCAGTGTCTGTCATTAAGGACCCCCAGCGCACAGGACATGCCCTCTTCTCACTGTTACCGTCGGGAAGGAGGTACAGGATCCTGAAGACACACACTCAGCGATTCAGGAACAGCCTCTTCCCATCACCATCCGATTTTTAAATGAACATTGAATCCAACAACATGACCTCACTAATTTTTTATTTCTGTTTTTCTGCATGACTTATTTTAACAAACATTTTAACGACGTATATAATGTTCCCATACTTATACAAGTTCAGATTGCAAGAGTTACAGTCTTGCGATGGTAAGAAAAACTCAGTTCAGATGCGAGGGATTGAAGTGAGAGAGAGATATTTGTCATCTGAATAAAGAGGTGTCGTCGATCCTCCTCGATGTCCTCTAAAGCTTCCAAGTCAGCCAAACGTGACCAACTTAAGAGCGCCGTCTTCGAGTGATAATCTACCAACCCAGGCAAGGGTTAGACACCCCGGTAGATTCCACAGGGTTGCCCCTCCACGCACTAATAGTCACGGATCGATTCCTCTTAATCGATCCTCAGCCCTACCCTTTGTGGGTACTTAAAAGTTCAATAGACAATAGGTGCAGGAGTGGGCCATTTGTCCCCTCGAGCCAGCACCGCCATTCACTGTGATCGTGGCTGATCATCCACAATCAGTACCCCGTTCCTGCCCTCTCCCCATATCCCTTGTCTCCGCTATCTATATCTAACTCTTTCTT
Organism: Hypanus sabinus; assembly: GCF_030144855.1. Lineage (NCBI taxonomy): Eukaryota > Metazoa > Chordata > Chondrichthyes > Myliobatiformes > Dasyatidae > Hypanus > Hypanus sabinus. Next base: position 117,524 of record NW_026781389.1, read on the forward strand.
GAAGGCAACCAGAGACTTGGCCTCCACCGTCTTCCGAGGCAGTGCATTCCACAGATCCACCACTCTCTGTGAAAAAGTTTTTTCCTCAACGCCGTTCCAAATGGCCTACCCCTTATTCTTAAACTGTGGCCTCTGGTTCTGGACTACCCCAACATTGGGAACGTGTTTCCTGCCTCTAGTGTGTCCAATCCCTTAATAATCTTATATGTTTCAATCAGATCCCCTCTCATCCTTCTAAATTAGTGTATACAAGTCCAGTCGCTCCAATCTTTCAAAATATGACAGCCCCACCATCCCAGGAATCAACCTCGTGAACCTACACTGCACTCCCTCAAAAGCAAGAATGTCCTTCCTCAAATTTGGAGACTGAAACTGCACACAATACTCCAGGTGTGGTCTCACCAGGCCCCTGTACAGCTGCAGAAGGACCTCTTTACTCCTGTACTCAACTCCCCTTGTTATGAAGGCCAACATGCCATTAGTTTTCTTCACTGCCTGCTGTACCTGCATGCTTACTTTCAGTGACTGATGAACAAGGACACCTGGATCAGTGGCAATTTCTGCCACCAAGCTTTGTGCATCTGCGTGTCCTGCGAAACAAGCAGTGATGCTCGTATAAATAACATTGTGCTGAACACCAGCTGTCCATCATGTAGCTTCTCCTCTCTTCCTCCCTCTTCCCCTCCCTCACACACACACAGTTCTTAAAGGCACAGTCCATAATGAATAAAACTTAAGATTCCATCACTATATCGTTAATGTCTTTTTCTCTATATTCATCATGTATTTAATCATCCTGGTGCCCTAAAGTTAACATGTTTCACAACATGCTGGTGATATTAAATCTGATTTGAGATGGAGCTGCTTTAATATTATCTCTGAACTGTAAATTTTCAAAACCCTCATCTCCCTGTCTGGGGTTGGAGAATATTCTTCCAGGGTGGGTCTATTGTGCCGAGTTTTTCTGTGGAGTCGGGACAAGGGGAGGGGAAGCTGGGAGTGTTACACTGCCTCCCTGTGATTCAGTATAGAGCACAAGGTCCAGAGTGGTGGTGTACTGTGGAGTGGGGCTGGGATGTAGAGGGTGAACACAAATATACAATGTCCCCTGGGTTCTGCCAATCGTTCTGGGGAGATTTGAGTGTTTCCAGTTCAGAAGGTGCAGTGATGTTTATACTCACTGGTGTCTGATGCTGGGCATTGATGTTGTCAGTAATTGTGGGGTTAATAAACACTGAACATTACTGTGGGTATTGGTGAAAGTGGGATTAATAAATCCTGGGATTAAACTTCTTGCCTCTATCTGATCCACAGTCTACGGTCTGTTGGTCTCACAGCTGTTGGTGTTCTGAATCTCACCTCCGCTCTCAGTACAAACCGCTCACTGACGGAGCTGGACCTGGGTGGTAATAAACTGAGAGATTCAGGAATGAAACTGGTGTTTGAGGCCCTGAGGAACCCAGAGTGTAAAATACAGAAACTGAGGTAAGTATCAGACTGGGGGTTTGGGACAGATCATCACTCCATCAAACCGAATAACAGGCCCTCACCTCGGGCTCCATCGGATCCACTCAATTTCAGTATTAAAGTTTATTGTCCTGGGCAAATATAACCAGGGTGTAAATGTTAGGAAAATCAGCTTTTTGCAACAACAGTTCAGAGCGTTACAAATATGTCAGACATTAATTACACAAATTAAATTAACATAAATTACACTACAGGGGAAAACACATAACCACATTTTGCAAGTTGAGGGAATATAGTCTGAGATAGTAAGCAAACTCTGGCAGGAATATTATATGTTCTTGTGTGCGCGTGAGTTTCCTTCACGAGTTCTGCTTTCCTTCCACTCTCTAAAGACATCCAGAACATTTCCAGTTGTCCAAGTGATCCAGAACAGAGTGCAGAGCCGACAAGATGGCATCTGCTTACTCCAGTTGTAGTGAGACATGAATGGAAGGGGATCCAGGTCCTCATTGAAGCGGGAGTAGTTTCTAGCCCTCTTCAAACGTCAAGAGTGTTTTCAGTACAGTCGTCACCTCAGGTCACGGTGTGCCTCTGGGGAGTGGGTCTGGGGACTGTCCACCTCAGGCCAATGTCAAACAGGCTTCAGATGATCTGAGCAATGGGATCAACATGCACGAAACAGCGCACCCCAACACCGTCACCATCGCTTTGAGTGGACAAGGCCAGTCTGAAAAAATCACTAAGCATCAACAGATAACTTGCAATACCAGAGGAAACAGCACACTGGACCATTGTTACACCATCATCAAGAATGCCGACCGTGTTATTCCACACCCTCGCTTCGAGAAGTCTGATCTCCTGGCTGTACTTCTACTCCCTGAGTATGGGCAGAGACTGAAGACTGCAGCACCAGTAGTCAGGACCAAGGAGGTTTGGACAAGGGAAGCACTGGACTGCTTTGAATCAGTGGACTGGACTGTTTTCAGAGATTCGTCTTTGAATCTGGATGAGTATGCTGCAGTTGTTGTAAACTTCATTAAAATCTGTGTGGATGAGTGTGTGCCTACAAAGACTTACTGTACATTCCCAAACCAAAAGCCGTCGATGTACCAGGAGGTACGTCATCTGCTGAAAGCTAGATCTGTGGCATTCAAGTCCGACAACCCAGTCCTGCACCAAAAGAAAAAACAGGTATGATCTGCGGAGGGCTATTTCAAGGATGAAGGGACAATCTCGAATGAGATTGGAGGTGATATCAGATGCACGGCAACTTTGGCTGGGTTTGTAAGACATTGCTTCCTACAAAGTGAAACCCAATAGTACGAATGGCAGTGATGCTTCACTACCAGATGAACACAACCCCTTCTATGCCCGCTTTGAAAGGGAGAACACAACTACAGCTGTGAAGATCCCTGTTGCCCCTGAAGACCCTGTGATCTCTGTCTCAGAGGCCGATGTTGGACCGAGTGAACCCTCACAAGGCAGAAGGTCCCGATGGGGTACCTGGTAGGGCTCTGAAAACCTGTGCCAACCAACTAGCAGGAGTATTCAAGGACATTTTCACCGTCTCACTGCTATAGGCAGAATTTCCCACTTGCTTCAAAAAGGCAGCAATTATACCAGTGCCAAAGAAGAATAATGTGGGCTGCCGTAACGACTGTCGTCCGGTAGCACTCATGTTGACAGTGATGAAATGCTTTGAGAGGTCGGTTATGACTAGACTGAACTCCTCCCTCAGCAAGGACCTGAACCCATTGCAATTTGCCTATCGTCACAATAGGTCAATGGCGGATGCAGTCTCCATGGCTCTTCACACGGCTACAGGCCACCTAGACAACAAAAACACCTACGTCAGGATGCTGTTCATCGCCTGTAGTTCAGCACTTAATACCATCATCCCCACAATCCTGATTGAGAAATTTCAGAACCTGGGCCTCTGTACCTCTCTCTGCAATTGGATCCTCGACTTCCTAACCGGAAGACCACAGTCTGTGCGGATTGGTGATAACATACCCTCCTCGCTGACGATCAACACTGGCGCACCTCGGGGGGGGGGGGTGTAGCCCACTGCTCTTTATATTCATGACTGTGTGGCTAGGCAGAGCTCAAATACCATCTACAAGTTTGCTGACGATACAACCATTGTTGGTAGGGTCATTAGTGGTGACGAGAGGGCATACAGGAGTGAGATAGGCCAACTAGTGGAGTGGTGTCACAGCAACAACCTGGCACTCAACGTCAGTCAGACGAAAGGGCTGATTGTGGACTTCAGGAAGGGTAAGATGAAGGAACACATACCGATCCTCATAGAGGGATCAGAAGGGGAGAGAGTGAGCAGCTTCAAGTTCCTGGGTGTCAAGATCTCTGAGGATCTCAACACATTGATGTAGTCATAAAGAAGGCAAGACAGTGGGTATACTTTATTAGGAGTTTGAATCGATTTGGCATGTCAACAAATACACTCCAAAACTTCTGTAGTTGTACCATGGAGAGCATTCTGACAGGCTGTATCACTGTCCTGTATGGAGGGGCCCCTGCACAGGACCGAAAGAAGCTGCAGAAGGTTGTAAATCTAGTCAGCTCCATCTTGGGTACTCGCCTGCAAAGTACCCAGGACATCTTCAGGGAGCGGTGTCTCAGAAAGTCAGCGTCCATTATTAAGGACCTCCAGCACCCAAGGCATGCCCTTTTCTCACTGTTACCATCGAGTAGGAGGTACAGGAGCCTGAAGGCACAGACTCAGCGATTCAGGAACAGCTTCTTCCCCTCTGCCATCCAATTCCTGACTGGACATTGAAGCTTTGGACACTACCTCACTTTTTTTAATATACAATATTCTGTGTTTGCACATTTTTAATAATCTATTCAATATATGTAATTGATTTACTAGTTTATTTATTTATTATTATGTTCTCTCTCTTTGCTGGATTATGTATTGCATTGAATTGCTGCTGCTAAATTAACAAATTTCATGTCACATGCGGGTGATGTTAAACCCGATTCTGATTGTTCTGGGTAGATTTGAGTGTTTCCAGTTCGGAAGGTGCAGTGATGTTTATACTCACTGGTGTCTGATGCTGGACATTGGTGTTATCAGTAATTGTGGGGTTAATAAACACTGAACATTACTGTGGGTATTGCTGAAAGTGGGATTAATAAACGGGATTAAACCTCATCTCTCTCTGATCCACAGTCTACGGTCTGTCGGTCTCACAGCTCCTGGTGTTGTGTATCTCGCCTCTGCTCTCAGTACAAACCGTTCACTGACGGAGCTGGACCTGGCTGAGAATGAACTGGGAGATTCAGGAGTGAAACTGGTGTCTGAGGCTCTGAGGAACCCGGGGTGTAAAATACAGACACTGGGGTAGGTATCACATTGTGTGATGGTGTTTTCAGTTACAGACACAACTGCAGTTCGGAACAACTGCGGTTCTGTCTCGCTGTCCTGTGATCGGTCACTCACATCCCACAGCTGGACTCTCTGTCTGGCTCACAACAGCAGAACCTTCATCTGCTCTGCAGACTGTGATCCCAGTTGCCCCCTGTAACACCACAGTGACGTGAACCTGGGTATCCAAAAGGGCAGTGGGCACTTCCTGAGGCCCCCCAGTTCACAGGCTGGAAATCTGTGGCAGGGAAAAGCTGGCACAAGTCTGGTGATTTCTGTGGGATCTGTGGGCAGGGACAGTGACTGGGGGAACAGCCAGTGTCTCTTTTCACTGGAGTTTATGCAACCCTGTGGGTCTCACTGTTTTCAGCTGTGAGGGTGGGAATGTGTTTTATTGCTCCCAGATCTTGTCATTCCCAAGTTTTACTGAGTGTTTGAGAGACTGACGTCCATAACAATTTAATTTCCCTGATAATACGGTCTCAGCTGTTGAGGGAACCCTTCTGTCAGTTCAGCCAGACACAGAGGTTCAGACTGATAGCACTGCTGAACATCCAGGAGTGTCCTGGTGGAAAGGTGTGGAAGGAACAGTGTGGACCCACAGCAGATAATGGGGAGTTTGTGGTCAGCAGGAGATCTATCAATGTGATGAACAAACCCTGCGAATTCCCTCTTTCCTCATTTCTCTCATTTGCAGACTCCGGTGGACTGGCCTCACAGATTCTGGCATCGAGGATCTAGTCTTTGCTCTGACTACAAAACACTCACTGAGGGAATTGGAACTGGATTGGAACACACTCACAGACCGATCTGTCTCTGTTCTCCACCACCTCATACTGACCCATCAAAGTCTGGAGCGGATTGTGTGAGTATTTGTGGTGACATCTGGTGTGAAAACCCCGGATGATATTTGTCTGTGAGTGTTGTTGACATATTAACGTCAGACCCTGTTACTGACACTGTTGTGTAATCTGTGTGTTTACTCCTTACTCCTCCAGGCTGAGGGGGAATCGGTTCAGTTCACACAAAAAGCAAGAGCTGAAGACTGTGGAGGGAACCAGACCCGGACTGAGAGTGATCTTCTGAACATCCCACTGTGTGTACATTACCACCTCTGGGATCAGAACTTTTCTCTCCCATTTCCCACCCTCCCCTTTCAACCCGAACATCCCAGCTGGAACTGAGCAAGTCTCTTGTGATGACGTTGGAGGCCCTGCCCTGGGACCTGTGAATCGGCCGCTCGGTCCCAGCGTGGTGCTTCCATTGGATGTCCATGACTGGATGTTGCCCGGTGCGCGGGCGGGTCAGTCTCACTCAGTGTCCCTCGGACTGGGCTGATCTCGGGAGGGAATCTCTGGGGGTGAAGCAGCAGAGTGAACTGGGACTGGAACCGTCACTGCACCCTGTTCGGTAGCTGGCGATGGAAGGAGTGAGTCGACTGGGCCAATAAATGATCAGCAATCTCTGTCGTGTGTTATAGTTTGATAAGTAGCAATGTCCCAAATGATGAATGACAGCGATCCACAGGGCTGGTTACACAGGGGATCAGCAGGATTAATGTGTTACTGAACGTTCTGCAGGAATTCTGTCCCATACACTATTCATCATCATGATGTGGCGTATGATGTGGGCGATCGTGGTCTTTCATCTGTCTTTAATCTCTTGTTCTTATTCTTCTCCCCATCTCTGACCCTGAATCTTCTTGGCAAGATTTTTCTTCAGGGGTGGTTTGCCCTCCTTCGGGGCAGTGTCTTTACAAGATGGGTGATCCCAGGCATTATCGATACTCTTCAGAGATTGTCTGCCTGGGGTCAGTGGTTGCATAATCAGGACTTGTGAGATGTTCTGGCTGCTCATACGGCTTCACGTGACCCTGATCGGGGGCTGAGCAGGTGCTACACCTTACCCAAAGGTGACCAGCAGGCGAGCAGAGGGAGGGAGTACCTTACACCTCCTTTGGTAGAGATGAATCTCCAACTCCCTCCCAAAACACAATTAGACCAGGCTTTTATTTTACAGTTTAATATGCAGAGACTATCGTGTGATGTTACTGAACTCAATAAATAGTTGTTATTTTTGAATGTGTGCCTGAGACTTCATGGCTTGGGAAGAAAATACTCGATTAATCACTTAGCTCACTTGACTGATGTTCGGGGAGTGAACTGGGAGATACTGGAGTGTTCAGTGAGCGATGGTGGACATCGTTACCATCTCAGTGTGAGCTGAGGTGTAAACCAGACAGTTCCTCAGTGTGGACCCTGACTGATGTTCAGGGAGTGAACTGGGAGATACTGGAGTGTTCAGTGAGCGATGGTGGACATCGTTACCATCTCAGTGTGAGCTGAGGTGTAAAACCGGACAGTTCCTCAGTGAGGATCCTGACTGATGTTCGGCAAGTGAACTGGGAGATACTGGAGTGTTCAGTGAGCGATGGTGGACATCGTTACCATCTCAGTGTGAGCTGAGGTGTAAAACCGGACAGTTCCTCAGTGAGGATCCTGACTGATGTTTGGGGAGTGAACTGGGAGATACTGGAGTGTTCAGTGAGAGATGGTGGACATCGTTACCATCTCAGTGTGAGCTGAGGTGTAAAACCGGACAGTTCCTCAGTGAGGATCCTGACTGATGTTCGGGGAGTGAACTGGGAGATACTGGAGTGTTCAGTGAGCGATGGTGGGCATCGTTACCATCTCAGTGTGAGCTGAGGTGTAAAACCGGACAGTTCCTCAGTGAGGATCCTGACTGATGTTCGGGGAGTGAACTGGGAGATACTGGAGTGTTCAGTGAGCGATGGTGGACATCGTTACCATCTCAGTGTGAGCTGAGGTGTAAAACCGGACAGTTCCTCAGTGAGGATCCTGACTGATGTTCGGGGAGTGAACTGGGAGATACTGGAGTGTTCAGTGAGCGATGGTGGACATCGTTACCATCTCAGTGTGAGCTGATGTGTAAAACCGGACAGTTCCTCAGTGAGGATCCTGACTGATGTTCGGGGAGTGAACTGGGAGATACTGGAGTGTTCAGTGAGCGATGGTGGACATCGTTACCATCTGAGTGTGAGCTGAGGTGTAAAACCGGACAGTTCCTCAGTGAGGATCCTGACTGATGTTCGGGGAGTGAACTGGGAGATACTGGAGTGTTCAGTGAGCGATGGTGGACATCGTTAGCATCTCAGTGTGAGCTGTGGTGTAAAACCGGACAGTTCCTCAGTGAGGATCCTGACTGATGTTCGGATAGTGAACTGGGAGATACTGGAGTGTTCAGTGAGCGATGGTGGACATCGTTACCATCTCAGTGTGAGCTGAGGTGTAAAACCGGACAGTTCCTCAGTGAGGATCCTGACTGATGTTCGGATAGTGAACTGGGAGATACTGGAGTGTTCAGTGAGCGATGGTGCACATCGTTACCATCTCAGTGTGAGCTGATGTGTAAAACCGGACAGTTCCTCGGTGAGGATCCTGACTGATGTTCGGTGAGTGAACTGGGAGATACTGGAGTGTTCAGAGAGCGATGGTGGACATCGTTACCATCTCAGTGTGAGCTGAGGTGTAAAACCGGACAGTTCCTCAGTGAGGATCCTGACTGATGTTCGGTGAGTGAACTGGGAGATACTGGAGTGTTCAGAGAGAGATGGTGGACATCGTTACCATCTGAGTGTGAGCTGAGGTGTAAAACCGGACAGTTCCTCAGTGAGGATCCTGACTGATGTTCAGGGAGTGAACTGGGAGATACTGGAGTGTTCAGTGAGCATTGGTGCACATCGTTACCATCTCAGTGTGAGCTGAGGTGTAAAACCGGACAGTTCCTCAGTGAGGATCCTGACTGATGTTCGGATAGTGAACTGGGAGATACTGGAGTGTTCAGTGAGCGATGGTGGACATCGTTACCATCTCAGTGTGAGCTGAGGTGTAAAACCGGACAGTTCCTCAGTGAGGATCCTGACTGATGTTCGGATAGTGAACTGGGAGATACTGGAGTGTTCAGAGAGCGATGGTGGACATCGTTACCATCTCAGTGTGAGCTGAGGTGTAAAACCGGACAGTTCCTCAGTGAGGATCCTGACTGATGTTTGGGGAGTGAACTGGGAGATACTGGAGTGTTCAGTGAGCGATGGTGGACATCGTTACCATCTCAGTGTGAGCTGAGGTGTAAAACCGGACAGTTCCTCAGTGAGGATCCTGACTGATGTTCAGGGAGTGAACTGGGAGATATTGGAGTGTTCAGTGAGAGATGGTGGATATCGTTACCATCTCAGTGTGAGCTGAGGTGTAAAACCGGACAGTTCCTCAGTGAGGATCCTGACTGATGTTCGGGGAGTGAACTGGGAGATACTGGAGTGTTCAGAGAGCGATGGTGGACATCGTTACCATCTCAGTGTGAGCTGAGGTGTAAAACCGGACAGTTCCTCAGTGAGGATCCTGACTGATGTTCGGGGAGTGAACTGGGAGATACTGGAGTGTTCAGTGAGCGATGGTGGACATCGTTACCATCTCAGTGTGAGCTGAGGTGTAAAACCGGACAGTTCCTCAGTGAGGATCCTGACTGATGTTCGGGGAGTGAACTGGGAGATACTGGAGTGTTCAGTGAGCGATGGTGGACATCGTTACCTTCTCAGTGTGAGCTGAGGTGTAAAACCGGACAGTTCCTCAGTGAGGATCCTGACTGATGTTCGGATAGTGAACTGGGAGATACTGGAGTGTTCAGTGAGCGATGGACATCGTTACCATCTCAGTGTGAGCTGAGGTGTAAAACCGGACAGTTCCTCAGTGAGGATCCTGACTGATGTTCGGGGAGTGAACTGGGAGATACTGGAGTGTTCAGTGAGCGATGTTTCGACATCGTTACCATCTCAGTGTGAGCTGATGTGTAAAACCGGACAGTTCCTCAGTGAGAATCCTGACTGATGTTTGGATAGTGAACTGGGAGATACTGGAGTGTTCAGTGAGAGATGGTGAACATTGTTACAATCTCAGTGTGAGCTGAGGTGTAAAACCGGACAGTTCCTCAGTGAGGATCCTGACTGATGTTCGGGGAGTGAACTGGGAGATACTGGAGTGTTCAGTGAGCGATGGTGGACATCGTTACCATCTCAGTGTGAGCTGAGGTGTAAAACCGGACAGTTCCTCAGTGAGGATCCTGACTGATGTTCGGGGAGTGAACTGGGAGATACTGGAGTGTTCAGTGAGCGATGGTGGACATCGTTACCATCTCAGTGTGAGCTGAGGTGTAAAACCGGACAGTTCCTCAGTGAGGATCCTGACTGATGTTCGGGGAGTGAACTGGGAGATACTGGAGTGTTCAGTGAGCGATGGTGGACATCGTTACCATCTCAGTGTGAGCTGAGGTGTAAAACCGGACAGTTCCTCAGTGAGGATCCTGACTGATGTTTGGGGAGTGAACTGGGAGATACTGGAGTGTTCAGTGAGCGATGGTGGACATCGTTACCATCTCAGTGTGAGCTGAGGTGTAAAACCGGACAGTTCCTCAGTGAGGATCCTGACTGATGTTCAGGGAGTGAACTGGGAGATATTGGAGTGTTCAGTGAGAGATGGTGGATATCGTTACCATCTCAGTGTGAGCTGAGGTGTAAAACCGGACAGTTCCTCAGTGAGGATCCTGACTGATGTTCGGGGAGTGAACTGGGAGATACTGGAGTGTTCAGAGAGCGATGGTGGACATCGTTACCATCTCAGTGTGAGCTGAGGTGTAAAACCGGACAGTTCCTCAGTGAGGATCCTGACTGATGTTCGGGGAGTGAACTGGGAGATACTGGAGTGTTCAGTGAGCGATGGTGGACATCGTTACCATCTCAGTGTGAGCTGAGGTGTAAAACCGGACAGTTCCTCAGTGAGGATCCTGACTGATGTTCGGGGAGTGAACTGGGAGATACTGGAGTGTTCAGTGAGCGATGGTGGACATCGTTACCTTCTCAGTGTGAGCTGAGGTGTAAAACCGGACAGTTCCTCAGTGAGGATCCTGACTGATGTTCGGATAGTGAACTGGGAGATACTGGAGTGTTCAGTGAGCGATGGACATCGTTACCATCTCAGTGTGAGCTGAGGTGTAAAACCGGACAGTTCCTCAGTGAGGATCCTGACTGATGTTCGGGGAGTGAACTGGGAGATACTGGAGTGTTCAGTGAGCGATGTTTCGACATCGTTACCATCTCAGTGTGAGCTGATGTGTAAAACCGGACAGTTCCTCAGTGAGAATCCTGACTGATGTTTGGATAGTGAACTGGGAGATACTGGAGTGTTCAGTGAGAGATGGTGAACATTGTTACAATCTCAGTGTGAGCTGAGGTGTAAAACCGGACAGTTCCTCAGTGAGGATCCTGACTGATGTTCGGGGAGTGAACTGGGAGATACTGGAGTGTTCAGTGAGCGATGGTGGACATCGTTACCATCTCAGTGTGAGCTGAGGTGTAAAACCGGACAGTTCCTCAGTGAGGATCCTGACTGATGTTCGGGGAGTGAACTGGGAGATACTGGAGTGTTCAGTGAGCGATGGTGGACATCGTTACCATCTCAGTGTGAGCTGAGGTGTAAAACCGGACAGTTCCTCAGTGAGGATCCTGACTGATGTTCGGGGAGTGAACTGGGAGATACTGGAGTGTTCAGTGAGCGATGGTGGACATCGTTACCATCTCAGTGTGAGCTGATGTGTAAAACCGGACAGTTCCTCAGTGAGGATCCTGACTGATGTTCGGGGAGTGAACTGGGAGATACTGGAGTGTTCAGTGAGCGATGGTGGACATCGTTACCATCTGAGTGTGAGCTGAGGTGTAAAACCGGACAGTTCCTCAGTGAGGATCCTGACTGATGTTCGGGGAGTGAACTGGGAGATACTGGAGTGTTCAGTGAGCGATGGTGGACATCGTTAGCATCTCAGTGTGAGCTGTGGTGTAAAACCGGACAGTTCCTCAGTGAGGATCCTGACTGATGTTCGGATAGTGAACTGGGAGATACTGGAGTGTTCAGTGAGCGATGGTGGACATCGTTACCATCTCAGTGTGAGCTGAGGTGTAAAACCGGACAGTTCCTCAGTGAGGATCCTGACTGATGTTCGGATAGTGAACTGGGAGATACTGGAGTGTTCAGTGAGCGATGGTGCACATCGTTACCATCTCAGTGTGAGCTGATGTGTAAAACCGGACAGTTCCTCGGTGAGGATCCTGACTGATGTTCGGTGAGTGAACTGGGAGATACTGGAGTGTTCAGAGAGCGATGGTGGACATCGTTACCATCTCAGTGTGAGCTGAGGTGTAAAACCGGACAGTTCCTCAGTGAGGATCCTGACTGATGTTCGGTGAGTGAACTGGGAGATACTGGAGTGTTCAGAGAGAGATGGTGGACATCGTTACCATCTGAGTGTGAGCTGAGGTGTAAAACCGGACAGTTCCTCAGTGAGGATCCTGACTGATGTTCAGGGAGTGAACTGGGAGATACTGGAGTGTTCAGTGAGCATTGGTGCACATCGTTACCATCTCAGTGTGAGCTGAGGTGTAAAACCGGACAGTTCCTCAGTGAGGATCCTGACTGATGTTCGGATAGTGAACTGGGAGATACTGGAGTGTTCAGTGAGCGATGGTGGACATCGTTACCATCTCAGTGTGAGCTGAGGTGTAAAACCGGACAGTTCCTCAGTGAGGATCCTGACTGATGTTCGGATAGTGAACTGGGAGATACTGGAGTGTTCAGAGAGCGATGGTGGACATCGTTACCATCTCAGTGTGAGCTGAGGTGTAAAACCGGACAGTTCCTCAGTGAGGATCCTGACTGATGTTTGGGGAGTGAACTGGGAGATACTGGAGTGTTCAGTGAGCGATGGTGGACATCGTTACCATCTCAGTGTGAGCTGAGGTGTAAAACCGGACAGTTCCTCAGTGAGGATCCTGACTGATGTTCAGGGAGTGAACTGGGAGATATTGGAGTGTTCAGTGAGAGATGGTGGATATCGTTACCATCTCAGTGTGAGCTGAGGTGTAAAACCGGACAGTTCCTCAGTGAGGATCCTGACTGATGTTCGGGGAGTGAACTGGGAGATACTGGAGTGTTCAGAGAGCGATGGTGGACATCGTTACCATCTCAGTGTGAGCTGAGGTGTAAAACCGGACAGTTCCTCAGTGAGGATCCTGACTGATGTTCGGGGAGTGAACTGGGAGATACTGGAGTGTTCAGTGAGCGATGGTGGACATCGTTACCATCTCAGTGTGAGCTGAGGTGTAAAACCGGACAGTTCCTCAGTGAGGATCCTGACTGATGTTCGGGGAGTGAACTGGGAGATACTGGAGTGTTCAGTGAGCGATGGTGGACATCGTTACCTTCTCAGTGTGAGCTGAGGTGTAAAACCGGACAGTTCCTCAGTGAGGATCCTGACTGATGTTCGGATAGTGAACTGGGAGATACTGGAGTGTTCAGTGAGCGATGGACATCGTTACCATCTCAGTGTGAGCTGAGGTGTAAAACCGGACAGTTCCTCAGTGAGGATCCTGACTGATGTTCGGGGAGTGAACTGGGAGATACTGGAGTGTTCAGTGAGCGATGTTTCGACATCGTTACCATCTCAGTGTGAGCTGATGTGTAAAACCGGACAGTTCCTCAGTGAGAATCCTGACTGATGTTTGGATAGTGAACTGGGAGATACTGGAGTGTTCAGTGAGAGATGGTGAACATTGTTACAATCTCAGTGTGAGCTGAGGTGTAAAACCGGACAGTTCCTCAGTGAGGATCCTGACTGATGTTCGGGGAGTGAACTGGGAGATACTGGAGTGTTCAGTGAGCGATGGTGGACATCGTTACCATCTCAGTGTGAGCTGAGGTGTAAAACCGGACAGTTCCTCAGTGAGGATCCTGACTGATGTTCGGGGAGTGAACTGGGAGATACTGGAGTGTTCAGTGAGCGATGGTGGACATCGTTACCATCTCAGTGTGAGCTGTGGTGTAAAACCGGACAGTTCCTCAGTGAGGATCCTGACTGATGTTCGGGGAGTGAACTGGGAGATACTGGAGTGTTCAGTGAGCGATGGTGGACATCGTTACCATCTCAGTGTGAGCTGAGGTGTAAAACCGGACAGTTCCTCAGTGAGGATCCTGACTGATGTTCGGGGAGTGAACTGGGAGATACTGGAGTGTTCAGTGAGAGATGGTGGACATCGTTACAATCTCAGTGTGAGCTGAGGTGTAAAACCGGACAGTTCCTCAGTGAGGATCCTGACTGATGTTCAGGGAGTGAACTGGGAGATATTGGAGTGTTCAGTGAGCGATGGTGGACATCGTTACCATCTCAGTGTGAGCTGAGGTGTAAAACCGGACAGTTCCTCAGTGAGGATCCTGACTGATGTTCGGGGAGTGAACTGGGAGATACTGGAGTGTTCAGTGAGCGATGTTTCGACATCGTTACCATCTCAGTGTGAGCTGATGTGTAAAACCGGACAGTTCCTCAGTGAGAATCCTGACTGATGTTTGGATAGTGAACTGGGAGATACTGGAGTGTTCAGTGAGCGATGGTGGACATCGTTACCATCTCAGTGTGAGCTGAGGTGTAAAACCGGACAGTTCCTCAGTGAGGATCCTGACTGATGTTCGGGGAGTGAACTGGGAGATACTGGAGTGTTCAGTGAGCGATGGTGGACATCGTTAGCATCTCAGTGTGAGCTGTGGTGTAAAACCGGACAGTTCCTCAGTGAGGATCCTGACTGATGTTCGGGGAGTGAACTGGGAGATACTGGAGTGTTCAGAGAGCGATGGTGGACATCGTTAGCATCTCAGTGTGAGCTGAGGTGTAAAACCGGACAGTTCCTCAGTGAGGATCCTGACTGATGTTCGGGGATGAACGGGGAGATACTGGAGTGTTCAGTGAGCGATGGTGGACATCGTTACCATCTCAGTGTGAGCTGAGGTGTAAAACCAGACAGTTCCTCAGTGTGGACCCAGACTGATGTTCAGGGAGTGAACTGGGAGATACTGGAGTGTTCAGTGAGCGATGGTGGACATCGTTACCATCTCAGTGTGAGCTGAGGTGTAAAACCGGACAGTTCCTCAGTGAGGATCCTGACTGATGTTCGGGGAGTGAACTCGGAGATACTGGAGTGTTCAGAGAGCGATGGTGGACATCTTTACCATCTCAGTGTGTGCTGAGGTGTAAAACCGGACAGTTCCTCAGTGAGGATCCTGACTGATGTTCGGGGAGTGAACTGGGAGATACTGGAGTGTTCAGAGAGCGATGGTGGACATCGTTAGCATCTCAGTGTGAGCTGAGGTGTAAAACCGGACAGTTCCTCAGTGAGGATCCTGACTGATGTTCGGGGAAGAACGGGGAGATACTGGAGTGTTCAGTGAGCGATGGTGGACATCGTTACCATCTCAGTGTGAGCTGAGGTGTAAAACCAGACAGTTCCTCAGTGTGGACCCTGACTGATGTTCAGGGAGTGAACTGGGAGATACTGGAGTGTTCAGTGAGCGATGGTGGACATCGTTACCATCTCAGTGTGAGCTGAGGTGTAAAACCGGACAGTTCCTCAGTGAGGATCCTGACTGATGTTCGGGGAGTGAACTGGGAGATACTGGAGTGTTCAGTGAGCGATGGTGGACATCGTTACCATCTCAGTGTGAGCTGAGGTGTAAAACCGGACAGTTCCTCAGTGAGGATCCTGACTGATGTTTGGGGAGTGAACTGGGAGATACTGGAGTGTTCAGTGAGCGATGGTGGACATCGTTAGCATCTCAGTGTGAGCTGAGGTGTAAAACCGGACAGTTCCTCAGTGAGGATCCTGACTGATGTTCGGGGAGTGAACTGGGAGATACTGGAGTGTTCAGTGAGCGATGGTGGTCATCGTTACCATCTCAGTGTGAGCTGAGGTGTAAAACCGGACAGTTCCTCAGTGAGGATCCTGACTGATGTTCGGGGAGTGAACTGGGAGATACTGGAGTGTTCAGAGAGCGATGGTGGACATCGTTAGCATCTCAGTGTGAGCTGAGGTGTAAAACCGGACAGTTCCTCAGTGAGGATCCTGACTGATGTTCGGGGAGTGAACTGGGAGATACTGGAGTGTTCAGTGAGCGATGGTGGACATCGTTACCATCTCAGTGTGAGCTGAGGTGTAAAACCAGACAGTTCCTCAGTGTGGACCCTGACTGATGTTCAGGGAGTGAACTGGGAGATACTGGAGTGTTCAGTGAGCGATGGTGGACATCGTTACCATCTCAGTGTGAGCTGTGGTGTAAAACCGGACAGTTCCTCAGTGAGGATCCTGACTGATGTTCGGATAGTGAACTGGGAGATACTGGAGTGTTCAGTGAGAGATGGTGGACATCGTTACCATCTCAGTATGAGCTGAGGTGTAAAACCGGACAGTTCCTCAGTGAGGATCCTGACTGATGTTCGGGGAGTGAACTGGGAGATACTGGAGTGTTCAGTGCGCGATGGTGGACATCGTTACCATCTCAGTGTGAGCTGAGGTGTAAAACCGGACAGTTCCTCAGTGAGGATCCTGACTGATGTTCGGGGAGTGAACTGGGAGATACTGGAGTGTTCAGTGAGCGATGGTGGACATCGTTACCATCTCAGTGTGAGCTGTGGTGTAAAACCGGACAGTTCCTCAGTGAGGACCCTGACTGATGTTCGGGGAGTGAACTGGGAGATACTGGAGTGTTCAGTGAGCGATGGTGGACATCGTTACCATCTCAGTGTGAGCTGAGGTGTAAAACCGGACAGTTGCTCAGTGAGGATCCTGACTGATGTTCGGGGAGTGAACTGGGAGATACTGGAGTGTTCAGTGAGCGATGGTGGACATCGTTACCATCTCAGTGTGAGCTGATGTGTAAAACCGGACAGTTCCTCAGTGAGGATCCTGACTGATGTTCGGGGAGTGAACTGGGAGATACTGGAGTGTTCAGTGAGCGATGGTGGACATCGTTACCATCTCAGTGTGAGCTGAGGTGTAAAACCGGACAGTTCCTCAGTGAGGATCCCGACTGATATTCGGGGAGTGAACTGGGAGATACTGGAGTGTTCAGTGAGCGATGGTGGACATCGTTACCATCTCAGTGTGAGCTGAGGTGTAAAACCGGACAGTTCCTCAGTGAGGATCCTGACTGATGTTCGGATAGTGAACTGGGAGATACTGGAGTGTTCAGTGCGCGATGGTGGACATCGTTACCATCTCAGTGTGAGCTGAGGTGTAAAACCGGACAGTTCCTCAGTGAGGATCCTGACTGATGTTCGGGGAGTGAACTGGGAGATACTGGAGTGTTCAGTGAGCGATGTTGGACATCGTTACCATCTCAGTGTGAGCTGTGGTGTAAAACCGGACAGTTCCTCAGTGAGGATCCTGACTGATGTTCGGGGAGTGAACTGGGAGATACTGGAGTGTTCAGTGAGCGATGGTGGACATCGTTACCATCTCAGTGTGAGCTGAGGTGTAAAACCGGACAGTTCCTCAGTGAGGATCCTGACTGATGTTCGGGGAGTGAACTGGGAGATACTGGAGTGTTCAGTGAGCGATGGTGGACATCGTTACCATCTCAGTGTGAGTTGAGGTGTAAAACCGGACATTTCCTCAGTGAGGATCCTGACTGATGTTCGGGGAGTGAACTGGGAGATACTGGAGTGTTCAGTGAGCGATGGTGGACATCGTTACCATCTCAGTGTGAGCTGAGGTGTAAAACCGGACAGTTCCTCAGTGAGGATCCTGACTGATGTTCGGATAGTGAACTGGGAGATACTGGAGTGTTCAGTGAGCGATGGTGGACATCGTTACCATCTCAGTGTGAGCTGAGGTGTAAAACCGGACAGTTCCTCAGTGAGGATCCTGACTGATGTTCGGATAGTGAACTGGGAGATACTGGAGTGTTCAGTGAGCGATGGTGGACATCGTTACCATCTCAGTGTGAGCTGAGGTGTAAAACCGGACAGTTCCTCACTGAGGATCCTGACTGATGTTCGGGGAGTGAACTGGGAGATACTGGAGTGTTCAGTGAGAGATGGTGGACATCGTTACCATCTCAGTGTGAGCTGAGGTGTAAAACCGGACAGTTCCTCACTGAGGATCCTGACTGATGTTCGGGGAGTGAACTGGGAGATACTGGAGTGTTCAGTGAGAGATGGTGGACATCGTTACCATCTCAGTGTGAGCTGAGGTGTAAAACCGGACAGTTCCTCAGTGAGGATCCTGACTGATATTCGGTGAGTGAACTGGGAGATACTGGAGTCTTCAGTGAGCGATGGTGGACATCGTTACCATCTCAGTGTGAGCTGAGGTGTAAAACCGGACAGTTCCTCAGTGAGGATCCTGACTGATGTTCGGGGATGAACGGGGAGATACTGGAGTGTTCAGTGAGCGATGGTGGACATCGTTACCATCTCAGTGTGAGCTGAGGTGTAAAACCGGACAGTTCCTCAGTGAGGATCCTGACTGATGATCGGGGAGTGAACTGGGAGATACTGGAGTGTTCAGTGAGCGATGTTTCGACATCGTTACCATCTCAGTGTGAGCTGAGGTGTAAAACTGGACAGTTCCTCAGTGAGGATCCTGACTGATGTTCGGGGAGTGAACTGGAAGATATTGGAGTGTTCAGTGAGCGATGGTGGACATCGTTACCATCTCAGTGTGAGCTGAGGTGTAAAACCGGACAGTTCCTCAGTGAGGATCCTGACTGATGTTCGGGGAGTGAACTGGGAGATACTGGAGTGTTCAGTGAGCGATGGTGGACATCGTTACCATCTCAGTGTGAGCTGAGGTGTAAAACCGGACAGTTCCTCAGTGAGGAACCTGACTGATGTTCGGGGAGTGAACTGGGAGATACTGGAGTGTTCAGAGAGCGATGGTGGACATCGTTACCATCTCAGTGTGAGCTGAGGTGTAAAACCGGACAGTTCCTCAGTGAGGATCCTGACTGATGTTCGGGGATGAACGGGGAGATACTGGAGTGTTCAGTGAGTGATGGTGGACATCGTTACCATCTCAGTGTGAGCTGAGGTGTAAAACCAGACAGTTCCTCAGTGTGGACCCTGACTGATGTTCAGGGAGTGAACTGGGAGATACTGGAGTGTTCAGTGAGCGATGGTGGACATCGTTACCATCTCAGTGTGAGCTGAGGTGTAAAACCGGACAGTTCCTCAGTGAGGATCCTGACTGATGTTCGGGGAGTGAACTGGGAGATACTGGAGTGTTCAGTGAGCGATGGTGGACATCGTTACCATCTCAGTGTGAGCTGAGGTGTAAAACCGGACAGTTCCTCAGTGAGGATCCTGACTGATGTTTGGATAGTGAACTGGGAGATACTGGAGTGTTCAGTGAGCGATGGTGGACATCGTTACCATCTCAGTGTGAGCTGAGGTGTAAAACCGGACAGTTCCTCAGTGAGGATCCTGACTGATGTTCGGGGAGTGAACTGGGAGATACTGGAGTGTTCAGTGAGCGATGGTGGACATCGTTAGCATCTCAGTGTGAGCTGTGGTGTAAAACCGGACAGTTCCTCAGTGAGGATCCTGACTGATGTTCGGGGAGTGAACTGGGAGATACTGGAGTGTTCAGAGAGCGATGATGGACATCGTTAGCATCTCAGTGTGAGCTGAGGTGTAAAACCGGACAGTTCCTCAGTGAGAATCCTGACTGATGTTCGGGGATGAACGGGGAGATACTGGAGTGTTCAGTGAGCGATGGTGGACATCGTTACCATCTCAGTGTGAGCTGAGGTGTAAAACCAGACAGTTCCTCAGTGTGGACCCTGACTGATGTTCAGGGAGTGAACTGGGAGATACTGGAGTGTTCAGTGAGCGATGGTGGACATAGTTACCATCTCAGTGTGAGCTGAGGTGTAAAACCGGACAGTTCCTCAGTGAGGATCCTGACTGATGTTCGGGGAGTGAACTGGGAGATACTGGAGTGTTCAGAGAGCGATGGTGGACATCTTTACCATATCAGTGTGTGCTGAGGTGTAAAACCGGACAGTTCCTCAGTGAGGATCCTGACTGATGTTCGGGGAGTGAACTGGGAGATACTGGAGTGTTCAGTGAGCGATGGTGGACATCGTTAGCATCTCAGTGTGAGCTGTGGTGTAAAACCGGACAGTTCCTCAGTGAGGATCCTGACTGATGTTCGGGGAGTGAACTGGGAGATACTGGAGTGTTCAGAGAGCGATGGTGGACATCGTTAGCATCTCAGTGTGAGCTGAGGTGTAAAACCGGACAGTTCCTCAGTGAGGATCCTGACTGATGTTCGGGGATGAACGGGGAGATACTGGAGTGTTCAGTGAGCGATGGTGGACATCGTTACCATCTCAGTGTGAGCTGAGGTGTAAAACCAGACAGTTCCTCAGTGTGGACCCTGACTGATGTTCAGGGAGTGAACTGGGAGATACTGGAGTGTTCAGTGAGCGATGGTGGACATCGTTACCATCTCAGTGTGAGCTGAGGTGTAAAACCGGACAGTTCCTCAGTGAGGACCCTGACTGATGTTCAGGGAGTGAACTGGGAGATACTGGAGTGTTCAGTGAGCGATGGTGGACATCGTTACCATCTCAGTGTGAGCTGAGGTGTAAAACCGGACATTTCCTCAGTGAGGATCCTGACTGATGTTCGGGGAGTGAACTTTGAGATACTGGAGTGTTCAGTAAGCGATGGGGGACATTGTTACCATCTCAGTGTGAGCTGAGGTGTAAAACCGGACAGTTCCTCAGTGAGGATCCTGACTGATGTTCGGGGAGTGAACTGGGAGATACTGGAGTGTTCAGTGAGCGATGGTGGACATCGTTAGCATCTCAGTGTGAGCTGTGGAGTAAAACCGGACAGTTCCTCAGTGAGGATCCTGACTGATGTTCGGGGAGTGAACTGGGAGATACTGGAGTGTTCAGAGAGCGATGGTGGACATCGTTAGCATCTCAGTGTGAGCTGAGGTGTAAAACCGGACAGTTCCTCAGTGAGGATCCTGACTGATGTTCGGGGATGAACGGGGAGATACTGGAGTGTTCAGTGAGCGATGGTGGACATCGTTACCATCTCAGTGTGAGCTGAGGTGTAAAACCGGACAGTTCCTCAGTGAGGATCCTGACTGATGTTCAGGGAGTGAACTGGGAGATACTGGAGTGTTCAGTGAGCGATGGTGGACATCGTTACCATCTCAGTGTGAGCTGAGGTGTAAAACCGGACAGTTCCTCAGTGAGGATCCTGACTGATGTTCGGGGAGTGAACTGGGAGATACTGGAGTGTTCAGTGAGCGATGGTGGACATCGTTACCATCTCAGTGTGAGCTGAGGTGTAAAACCGGACAGTTCCTCAGTGAGGATCCTGACTGATGTTCGGATAGTGAACTGGGAGATACTGGAGTGTTCAGTGAGCGATGGTGGACATCGTTACCATCTCAGTGTGAGCTGAGGTGTAAAACCGGACAGTTCCTCAGTGAGGATCCTGACTGATGTTCGGATAGTGAACTGGGAGATACTGGAGTGTTCAGTGAGCGATGGTGGACATCGTTACCATCTCAGTGTGAGCTGAGGTGTAAAACCGGACAGTTCCTCACTGAGGATCCTGACTGATGTTCGGGGAGTGAACTGGGAGATACTGGAGTGTTCAGTGAGAGATGGTGGACATCGTTACCATCTCAGTGTGAGCTGAGGTGTAAAACCGGACAGTTCCTCAGTGAGGATCCTGACTGATATTCGGTGAGTGAACTGGGAGATACTGGAGTCTTCAGTGAGCGATGGTGGACATCGTTACCATCTCAGTGTGAGCTGAGGTGTAAAACCGGACAGTTCCTCAGTGAGGATCCTGACTGATGTTCGGGGATGAACGGGGAGATACTGGAGTGTTCAGTGAGCGATGGTGGACATCGTTACCATCTCAGTGTGAGCTGATGTGTAAAACGGGACAGTTCCTCAGTGAGGATCCTGACTGATGTTCGGGGAGTGAACTGGGAGATACTGGAGTGTTCAGTGAGCGATGGTGGACATCGTTACCATCTCAGTGTGAGCTGAGGTGTAAAACCGGACAGTTCCTCAGTGAGGATCCTGACTGATGTTCGGGGAGTGAACTGGGAGATACTGGAGTGTTCAGTGAGCGATGGCGGACATCGTTACCATCTCAGTGTGAGTTGAGGTGTAAAACCGGACATTTCCTCAGTGAGGATCCTGACTGATGTTCGGGGAGTGAACTGGGAGATACTGGAGTGTTCAGTGAGCGATGGTGGACATCGTTACCATCTCAGTGTGAGCTGAGGTGTAAAACCGGACAGTTCCTCAGTGAGGATCCTGACTGATGTTCGGATAGTGAACTGGGAGATACTGGAGTGTTCAGTGAGCGATGGTGGACATCGTTACCATCTCAGTGTGAGCTGAGGTGTAAAACCGGACAGTTCCTCAGTGAGGATCCTGACTGATGTTCGGATAGTGAACTGGGAGATACTGGAGTGTTCAGTGAGCGATGGTGGACATCGTTACCATCTCAGTGTGAGCTGAGGTGTAAAACCGGACAGTTCCTCACTGAGGATCCTGACTGATGTTCGGGGAGTGAACTGGGTGATACTGGAGTGTTCAGTGAGAGATGGTGGACATCGTTACCATCTCAGTGTGAGCTGAGGTGTAAAACCGGACAGTTCCTCAGTGAGGATCCTGACTGATATTCGGTGAGTGAACTGGGAGATACTGGAGTCTTCAGTGAGCGATGGTGGACATCGTTACCATCTCAGTGTGAGCTGAGGTGTAAAACCGGACAGTTCCTCAGTGAGGATCCTGACTGATGTTCGGGGATGAACGGGGAGATACTGGAGTGTTCAGTGAGCGATGGTGGACATCGTTACCATCTCAGTGTGAGCTGAGGTGTAAAACCGGACAGTTCCTCAGTGAGGATCCTGACTGATGTTCGGGGAGTGAACTGGGAGATACTGGAGTGTTCAGTGAGCGATGTTTCGACATCGTTACCATCTCAGTGTGAGCTGAGGTGTAAAACTGGACAGTTCCTCAGTGAGGATCCTGACTGATGTTCGGGGAGTGAACTGGAAGATATTGGAGTGTTCAGTGAGCGATGGTGGACATCGTTACCATCTCAGTGTGAGCTGAGGTGTAAAACCGGACAGTTCCTCAGTGAGGATCCTGACTGATGTTCGGGGAGTGAACTGGGAGATACTGGAGTGTTCAGTGAGCGATGGTGGACATCGTTACCATCTCAGTGTGAGCTGAGGTGTAAAACCGGACAGTTCCTCAGTGAGGAACCTGACTGATGTTCGGGGAGTGAACTGGGAGATACTGGAGTGTTCAGAGAGCGATGGTGGACATCGTTACCATCTCAGTGTGAGCTGAGGTGTAAAACCGGACAGTTCCTCAGTGAGGATCCTGACTGATGTTCGGGGATGAACGGGGAGATACTGGAGTGTTCAGTGAGCGATGGTGGACATCGTTACCATCTCAGTGTGAGCTGAGGTGTAAAACCAGACAGTTCCTCAGTGTGGACCCTGACTGATGTTCAGGGAGTGAACTGGGAGATACTGGAGTGTTCAGTGAGCGATGGTGGACATCGTTACCATCTCAGTGTGAGCTGAGGTGTAAAACCGGACAGTTCCTCAGTGAGGATCCTGACTGATATTCGGGGAGTGAACTGGGAGATACTGGAGTGTTCAGTGAGCGATGGTGGACATCGTTACCATCTCAGTGTGAGCTGAGGTGTAAAACCGGACAGTTCCTCAGTGAGGATCCTGACTGATGTTTGGATAGTGAACTGGGAGATACTGGAGTGTTCAGTGAGCGATGGTGGACATCGTTACCATCTCAGTGTGAGCTGAGGTGTAAAACCGGACAGTTCCTCAGTGAGGATCCTGACTGATGTTCGGGGAGTGAACTGGGAGATACTGGAGTGTTCAGTGAGCGATGGTGGACATCGTTAGCATCTCAGTGTGAGCTGTGGTGTAAAACCGGACAGTTCCTCAGTGAGGATCCTGACTGATGTTCGGGGAGTGAACTGGGAGATACTGGAGTGTTCAGAGAGCGATGGTGGACATCGTTAGCATCTCAGTGTGAGCTGAGGTGTAAAACCGGACAGTTCCTCAGTGAGGATCCTGACTGATGTTCGGGGATGAACGGGGAGATACTGGAGTGTTCAGTGAGCGATGGTGGACATCGTTACCATCTCAGTGTGAGCTGAGGTGTAAAACCAGACAGTTCCTCAGTGTGGACCCTGACTGATGTTCAGGGAGTGAACTGGGAGATACTGGAGTGTTCAGTGAGCGATGGTGGACATAGTTACCATCTCAGTGTGAGCTGAGGTGTAAAACCGGACAGTTCCTCAGTGAGGATCCTGACTGATGTTCGGGGAGTGAACTGGGAGATACTGGAGTGTTCAGAGAGCGATGGTGGACATCTTTACCATCTCAGTGTGTGCTGAGGTGTAAAACCGGACAGTTCCTCAGTGAGGATCCTGACTGATGTTCGGGGAGTGAACTGGGAGATACTGGAGTGTTCAGAGAGCGTTGGTGGACATCGTTAGCATCTCAGTGTGAGCTGAGGTGTAAAACCGGACAGTTCCTCAGTGAGGATCCTGACTGATGTTCGGATAGTGAACTGGGAGATACTGGAGTGTTCAGTGAGCGATGGTGGACATCGTTACCATCTCAGTGTGAGCTGAGGTGTAAAACCGGACAGTTCCTCAGTGAGGATCCTGACTGATGTTCGGATAGTGAACTGGGAGATACTGGAGTGTTCAGTGAGCGATGGTGGACATCGTTACCATCTCAGTGTGAGCTGAGGTGTAAAACCGGACAGTTCCTCACTGAGGATCCTGACTGATGTTCGGGGAGTGAACTGGGAGATACTGGAGTGTTCAGTGAGAGATGGTGGACATCGTTACCATCTCAGTGTGAGCTGAGGTGTAAAACCGGACAGTTCCTCAGTGAGGATCCTGACTGATATTCGGTGAGTGAACTGGGAGATACTGGAGTCTTCAGTGAGCGATGGTGGACATCGTTACCATCTCAGTGTGAGCTGAGGTGTAAAACCGGACAGTTCCTCAGTGAGGATCCTGACTGATGTTCGGGGATGAACGGGGAGATACTGGAGTGTTCAGTGAGCGATGGTGGACATCGTTACCATCTCAGTGTGAGCTGAGGTGTAAAACCGGACAGTTCCTCAGTGAGGATCCTGACTGATGTTCGGGGAGTGAACTGGGAGGTACTGGAGTGTTCAGTGAGCGATGTTTCGACATCGTTACCATCTCAGTGTGAGCTGAGGTGTAAAACTGGACAGTTCCTCAGTGAGGATCCTGACTGATGTTCGGGGAGTGAACTGGAAGATATTGGAGTGTTCAGTGAGCGATGGTGGACATCGTTACCATCTCAGTGTGAGCTGAGGTGTAAAACCGGACAGTTCCTCAGTGAGGATCCTGACTGATGTTCGGGGAGTGAACTGGGAGATACTGGAGTGTTCAGTGAGCGATGGTGGACATCGTTACCATCTCAGTGTGAGCTGAGGTGTAAAACCGGACAGTTCCTAAGTGAGGAACCTGACTGATGTTCGGGGAGTGAACTGGGAGATACTGGAGTGTTCAGAGAGCGATGGTGGACATCGTTACCATCTCAGTGTGAGCTGAGGTGTAAAACCGGACAGTTCCTCAGTGAGGATCCTGACTGATGTTCGGGGATGAACGGGGAGATACTGGAGTGTTCAGTGAGCGATGGTGGACATCGTTACCATCTCAGTGTGAGCTGAGGTGTAAAACCAGACAGTTCCTCAGTGTGGACCCTGACTGGTGTTCAGGGAGTGAACTGGGAGATACTGGAGTGTTCAGTGAGCGATGGTGGACATCGTTACCATCTCAGTGTGAGCTGAGGTGTAAAACCGGACAGTTCCTCAGTGAGGGTCCTGACTGATGTTCGGGGAGTGAACTGGGAGATACTGGAGTGTTCAGTGAGCGATGGTGGACATCGTTACCATCTCAGTGTGAGCTGAGGTGTAAAACCGGACAGTTCCTCAGGGAGGATCCTGACTGATGTTCGGGGAGTGAACTGTGAGATACTGGAGTGTTCAGTGAGAGATGGTGGACATCGTTACCATCTCAGTGTGAGCTGAGGTGTAAAACCGGACAGTTCCTCAGTGAGGATCCTGACTGATGTTCGGGGAGTGAACTGGGAGATACTGGAGTGTTCAGTGAGCGATGTTTCGACATCGTTACCATCTCAGTGTGAGCTGAGGTGTAAAACCGGACAGTTCCTCAGTGAGGATCCTGACTGATGTTCGGGGAGTGAACGGGGAGATACTGGAGTGTTCAGTGAGCGATGGTCGACATCGTTACCATCTCAGTGTGAGCTGAGGTGTAAAACCGGACAGTTCCTCAGTGAGGATCCTGACTGATGTTCAGATAGTGAACTGGGAGATACTGGAGTGTTCAGAGAGCGATGGTGGACATCGTTAACATCTCAGTGTGAGCTGTGGTGTAAAACCGAACAGTTCCTCAGTGAGGATCCTGACTGATGTTCGGGGAGTGAACTGGGAGATACTGGAGTGTTCAGTGAGCGATGTTTCGACATCGTTACCATCTCAGTGTGAGCTGAGGTGTAAAACCGGACAGTTCTTCAGTGAGGATCCTGACTGATGTTCGGGGAGTGAACGGGGAGATACTGGAGTGTTCAGTGAGAGATGGTGGACATCGTTACCATCTCAGTGTGAGCTGAGGTGTAAAACCGGACAGTTCCTCAGTGAGGATCCTGACTGATGTTCGGGGAGTGAACTGGGAGATACTGGAGTGTTCAGTGAGAGATGGTGGACATCGTTACCATCTCAGTGTGAGCTGAGGTGTAAAACTGGACAGTTCCTCAGTGAGGACCCTGACTGATGTTCGGGGAGTGAACTGGGAGATACTGGAGTGTTCAGTGAGAGATGGTGGACATCGTTACCATCTCAGTGTGAGCTGAGGTGTAAAACCGGACAGTTCCTCAGTGAGGATCCTGACTGATGTTCGGGGAGTGAACTGGGAGATACTGGAGTGTTCAGTGAGCGATGTTGGACATCGTTACCATCTCAGTGTGAGCTGAGGTGTAAAACCGGACAGTTCCTCAGTGAGGATCCTGACTGATGTTCGGGGAGTGAACTGGGAGATACTGGAGTGTTCAGTGAGAGATGGTGGACATCGTTACCATCTCAGTGTGAGCTGAGGTGTAAAACCGGACAGTTCCTCAGTGAGGATCCTGACTGATGTTCAGGGAGTGAACTGGGAGATACTGGAGTGTTCAGTGAGAGATGGTGGACATCGTTACCATCTCAGTGTGAGCTGAGGTGTAAAACCGGGCAGTTCCTCAGTGAGGATCCTGACTGATGTTCGGGGAGTGAACTGGGAGATACTGGAGTGTTCAGTGAGCGATGGTGGACATCGTTACCATCTCAGTGTGAGCTGAGGTGTAAAACCGGACAGTTCCTCAGTGAGGATCCTGACTGATGTTCGGGGAGTGAACTGGGAGATACTGGAGTGTTCAGTGAGTGATGGTGGACATCGTTACCATCTCAGTGTGAGCTGAGGTGTAAAACCGGACAGTTCCTCAGTGAGGATCCTGACTGATGTTCGGGGAGTGAACTGGGAGATACTGGAGTGTTCAGTGAGCGATGGTGGACATCGTTACCATACTCAGTGTGAGCTGAGGTGTAAAACCGGACAGTTCCTCAGTGAGGATCCTGACTGATGTTCGGATAGTGAACTGGGAGATACTGGAGTGTTCAGTGAGCGATGGTGGACATCGTTACCATCTCAGTGTGAGCTGAGGTGTAAAACCGGACAGTTCCTCAGTGAGGATCCTGACTGATGTTCGGGGAGTGAACTGGGAGATACTGGAGTGTTCAGTGAGTGATGGTGGACATCGTTACCATCTCAGTGTGAGCTGAGGTGTAAAACCGGACAGTTCCTCAGTGAGGATCCTGACTGATGTTCGGGGAGTGAACTGGGAGATACTGGAGTGTTCAGTGAGCGATGGTGGACATCGTTACCATCTCAGTGTGAGCTGAGGTGTAAAACTGGACAGTTCCTCAGTGAGGATCCTGACTGATGTTCGGATAGTGAACTGGGAGATACTGGAGTGTTCAGAGAGCGATGGTGGACATCGTTACCATCTCAGTGTGAGCTGAGGTGTAAAACCGGACAGTTCCTCAGTGAGGATCCTGACTGATGTTCGGGGAGTGAACTGGGAGATACTGGAGTGTTCAGAGAGCGATGGTGGACATCGTTACCAGATCAGTGTGAGCTGAGGTGTAAAACCGGACAGTTCCTCAGTGAGGATCCTGACTGATGTTCGGGGAGTGAACTGGGAGATACTGGAGTGTTCAGTGAGCGATGGTGGACATCGTTACCATCTCAGTGTGAACTGAGGTGTAAAACCAGACAGTTCCTCAGTGAGGATCCTGACTGATGTTCGGGGAGTGAACTGGGAGATACTGGAGTGTTCAGTGAGAGATGGTGGACATCGTTACCATCTCAGTGTGAGCTGAGGTGTAAAACCGGACAGTTCCTCAGTGAGGATCCTGACTGATGTTCGGGGAGTGAACTGGGAGATACTGGAGTGTTCAGTGAGCGATGGTGGACATCGTTACCATCTCAGTGTGAGCTGAGGTGTAAAACCGGACAGTTCCTCAGTGAGGATCCTGACTGATGTTCGGGGAGTGAACTGGGAGATACTGGAGTGTTCAGTGAGCGATGGGGGACATCGTTACCATCTCAGTGTGAGCTGAGGTGTAAAACCGGACAGTTCCTCAGTGAGGATCCTGACTGATGTTCGGGGAGTGAACTGGGAGATACTGGAGTGTTCAGTGAGAGATGGTGGACATCGTGACCATCTCAGTGTGAGCTGAGGTGTAAAACCGGACAGTTCCTCAGTGAGGATCCTGACTGATGTACGGGGAGTGAACTGGGAGATACTGGAGTGTTCAGTGAGCGATGGTGGACATCGTTACCATCCCAGTGTGAGCTGAGGTGTAAAACCAGACAGTTCCTCAGTGAGGATCCTGACTGATGTTCGGGGAGTGAACTGTGAGATACTGGAGTGTTCAGTGAGCGATGGTGGATATCGTTACCATCTCAGTGTGAGCTGAGGTGTAAAACCGGACAGTTCCTCAGTGAGGATCCTGACTGATGTTCGGGGAGTGAACTGGGAGATACTGGAGTGTTCAGTGAGAGATGGTGGACATCGTTACCATCTCAGTGTGAGCTGAGGTGTAAAACCGGACAGTTCCTCAGTGAGGATCCTGACTGATGTTTGGATAGTGAACTGGGAGATACTGGAGTGTTCAGTGAGCGATGGTGGACATCGTTACCATCTCAGTGTGAGCTGAGGTGTAAAACCGGACAGTTCCTCAGTGAGAATCCTGACTGATGTTCGGATAGTGAACTGGGAGATACTGGAGTGTTCAGTGAGCGATGGTGGACATCGTTACCATCTCAGTGTGAGCTGAGGTGTAAAACCGGACAGTTCCTCAGTGAGGATCCTGACTGATGTTCGGGGAGTGAACTGGGAGATACTGGAGTGTTCAGAGAGCGATGGTGGACATCGTTACCATCTCAGTGTGAGCTGAGGTGTAAAACCGGACAGTTCCTCAGTGAGGATCCTGACTGATGTTCGGGGAGTGAACTGGGAGATACTGGAGTGTTCAGTGAGCGATGGTGGACATCGTTACCATCTCAGTGTGAGCTGTGGTGTAAATCCGGACAGTTCCTCAGTGAGGATCCTGACTGATGTTCGGGGAGTGAACTGGGAGATACTGGAGTGTTCAGTGAGCGATGGTGGACATCGTTACCATCTCAGTGTGAGCTGAGGTGTAAAACCGGACAGTTCCTCAGTGAGGATCCTGACTGATGTTCGGGGAGTGAACTGGGAGATACTGGAGTGTTCAGTGAGAGATGGTGGACATCGTTACCATCTCAGTGTGAGCTGAGGTGTAAAACCAGACAGTTCCTCAATGAGGATCCTGACTGATGTTCGGGGAGTGAACTGGGAGATACTGGAGTGTTCAGTGAGCGATGTTTCGACATCGTTACCATCTCAGTGTGAGCTGAGGTGTAAAACCGGACAGTTCCTCAGTGAGGATCCTGACTGATGTTCGGGGAGTGAACTGGGAGATACTGGAGTGTTCAGTGAGCGATGTTTCGACATCGTTACCATCTCAGTGTGAGCTGAGGTGTAAAACCGGACAGTTCCTCAGTGAGGATCCTGACTGATGTTCGGGGAGTGAACTGGGAGATACTGGAGTGTTCAGTGAGCGATGGTGGATATCGTTACCATCTCAGTGTGAGCTGAGGTGTAAAACCAGACAGTTCCTCAGTGAGGATCCTGACTGATGTTCGGGGAGTGAACTGGGAGATACTGGAGTGTTCAGTGAGCGATGGTGGACATCGTTACCATCTCAGTGTGAGCTGAGGTGTAAAACCGGACAGTTCCTCAGTGAGGATCCTGACTGATGTTCGGGGAGTGAACTGGGAGATACCGGAGTGTTCAGTGAGCGATGGGGGACATAGTTACCATCTCAGTGTGAGCTGAGGTGTAAAACCGGACAGTTCCTCAGTGAGGATCCTGACTGATGTTCGGATAGTGAACTGGGAGATACTGGAGTGTTCAGTGAGCGATGGTGGACATCGTTACCATCTCAGTGTGAGCTGAGGTGTAAAACCGGACAGTTCCTCAGTGAGTATCCTGACTGATGTTCGGGGAGTGAACTGGGAGATACTGGAGTGTTCAGTGAGCGATGGTGTACATCGTTACCATCTCAGTGTGAGCTGAGGTGTAAAACCGGACAGTTCCTCAGTGAGGATCCTGACTGATGTTCGGGGAGTGAACTGGGAGATACTGGAGTGTTCAGTGAGAGATGGTGGACATCGTTACCATCTCAGTGTGAGCTGAGGTGTAAAACCAGACAGTTCCTCAGTGAGGATCCTGACTGATGTTCGGGGAGTGAACTGGGAGATACTGGAGTGTTCAGTGAGCGATGTTTCGACATCGTTACCATCTCAGTGTGAGCTGAGGTGTAAAACCGGACAGTTCCTCAGTGAGGATCCTGACTGATGTTCGGGGAGTGAACTGGGAGATACTGGAGTGTTCAGTGAGCGATGTGTCGACATCGTTACCATCTCAGTGTGAGCTGAGGTGTAAAACCGGACAGTTCCTCAGTGAGGATCCTGACTGATGTTCGGGGAGTGAACTGGGAGATACTGGAGTGTTCAGTGAGCGATGGTGGATATCGTTACCATCTCAGTGTGAGCTGAGGTGTAAAACCGGACAGTTCCTCAGTGAGGATCCTGACTGATGTTCGGTGAGTGAACTGGGAGATACTGGAGTGTTCAGAGAGCGATGGTGGACATTGTTACCAGATCAGTGTGAGCTGAGGTTTAAAACCAGACAGTTCCTCAGTGAGGATCCTGACTGATGTTCGGGGAGTGAACTGGGAGATACTGGAGTGTTCAGTGAGCGATGGTGGACATCGTTACCATCTCAGTGTGAGCTGAGGTGTAAAACCGGACAGTTCCTCAGTGAGGATCCTGACTGATGTTCGGGGAGTGAACTGGGTGATACTGGAGTGTTCAGTGAGCGATGGTGGACATCGTTACCATCTCAGTGTGAACTGAGGTGTAAAACCGGACAGTTCCTCAGTGAGGATCCTGACTGATGTTCGGGGAGTGAACTGGGAGATACTGGAGTGTTCAGTGAGCGATGGTGGACATCGTTACCATCTCAGTGTGAGCTGAGGTGTAAAACCGGACAGTTCCTCAGTGAGGACCCTGACTGATGTTCGGTGAGTGAACTGGGAGATACTGGAGTCTTCAGTGAGCGATGGTGGACATTGTTACCATCTCAGTGTGAGCTGAGGTGTAAAACCGGACAGTTCCTCAGTGAGGATCCTGACTGATGTTCGGGGAGTGAACTGGGAGATACTGGAGTGTTCAGTGAGCGATGTTTCGACATCGTTACCATCTCAGTGTGAGCTGAGGTGTAAAACTGGACAGTTCCTCAGTGAGGATCCTGACTGATGTTCGGGGAGTGAACTGGGAGATACTGGAGTGTTCAGTGAGCGATGGTGGACATCGTTACCATCTCAGTGTGAGCTGAGGTGTAAAACCGGACAGTTCCTCAGTGAGGATCATGACTGATGTTCGGGGAGTGATCTGGGAGATACTGGAGTGTTCAGTGAGCGATGGGGGACATCGTTACCATCTCAGTGTGAGCTGAGGTGTAAAACCGGACAGTTCCTCAGTGAGGATCCTGACTGATGTTCGGGGAGTGAACTGGCAGATACTGGAGTGTTCAGTGAGCGATGGTGGACATCGTTACCATCTCAGTGTGAGCTGAGGTGTAAAACCGGACAGTTCCTCAGTGAGGATCCTGACTGATGTTCGGATAGTGAACTGGGAGATACTGGAGTGTTCAGAGAGCGATGGTGGACATCGTTACCATCTCAGTGTGAGCTGAGGTGTAAAACCGGACAGTTCCTCAGTGAGGATCCTGACTGATGTTCGGGGAGTGAACTGGGAGATACTGGAGTGTTCAGAGAGCGATGGTGGACATCGTTACCAGATCAGTGTGAGCTGAGGTGTAAAACCGGACAGTTCCTCAGTGAGGATCCTGACTGATGTTCGGATAGTGAACTGGGAGATACTGGAGTGTTCAGAGAGCGATGGTGGACATCGTTACCATCTCAGTGTGAGCTGTGGTGTAAAACCGGACAGTTCCTCAGTGAGGATCCTGACTGATGTTCGGATAGTGAACTGGGAGATACTGGAGTGTTCAGTGAGCGATGGTGGACATCGTTACCATCTCAGTGAGAGCTGTGGTGTAAAACCGGACAGTTCCTCAGTGAGGATCCTGACTGATGTTCAGGGAGTGAACTGGGAGATACTGGAGTGTTCAGTGAGCGATGGTGGACATCATTACCATCTCAGTGTGAGCTGAGGTGTAAAAGCAGACAGTTCCTCAGTGAGGATCCTGACTGATATTCGGGGAGTGAACTGGGAGATACTGGAGTGTTCAGTGAGCGATGGGGGACATCGTTACCATCTCAGTGTGAGCTGTGGTGTAAAACCGGACAGTTCCTCAGTGAGGATCCTGACTGATGTTCGGGGAGTGAACTGGGAGATACTGGTGTGTTCAGTGATCGATGGTGGACATCGTGACCATCTCAGTGTGAGCTGATGTGTAAAACCGGACAGTTCCTCAGTGAGGATCCTGACTGATGTTCGGGGAGTGAACTGGGAGATACTGGAGTGTTCAGTGAGAGATGGTGGACATCGTTACCATCTCAGTGTGAGCTGAGGTGTAAAACCGGACAGTTCCTCAGTGAGGATCCTGACTGATGTTCGGATAGTGAACTGGGAGATACTGGAGTGTTCAGAGATCGATGGTGGACATCGTTACCAT
This sequence comes from Hypanus sabinus, assembly GCF_030144855.1. NCBI lineage: Eukaryota > Metazoa > Chordata > Chondrichthyes > Myliobatiformes > Dasyatidae > Hypanus > Hypanus sabinus. Next base: position 150,742 of record NW_026781389.1, read on the forward strand.
CTCAGTGTGAGCTGAGGTGTAAAACCGGACAGTTCCTCAGTGAGGATCCTGACTGATGTTCGGGGAGTGAACTGGGAGATACTGGAGTGTTCAGTGAGCGATGGTGGACATCGTGACCATCTCAGTGTGAGCTGATGTGTAAAACCGGACAGTTCCTCAGTGAGGATCCTGACTGATGTTTGGGGAGTGAACTGGGAGATACTGGAGTGTTCAGTGAGAGATGGTGGACATCGTTACCATCTCAGTGTGAGCTGAGGTGTAAAACCGGACAGTTCCTCAGTGAGGATCCTGACTGATGTTCGGGGAGTGAACTGGGAGATACTGGAGTGTTCAGTGAGAGATGGTGGACATCGTTACCATCTCAGTGTGAGCTGAGGTGTAAAACCGGACAGTTCCTCAGTGAGGATGCTGACTGATGTTCGGATAGTGAACTGGGAGATACTGGAGTGTTCAGTGAGCGATGGTGGTCATCGTTACCATCTCAGTGGGAGCTGAGGTGTAAAACTGGACAGTTCCTCAGTGAGGATCCTGACTGATGTTTGGGGAGTGAACTGGGAGATACTGGAGTGTTCAGTGAGCGATGGTGGACATCGTTACCATCTCAGTGTGAGCTGATGTGTAAAACCGGACAGTTCCTCAGTGAGGATCCTGACTGATGTTCGGGGAGTGAACTGGGAGATACTGGAGTGTTCAGTGAGCGATGGTGGACATCGTTACCATCTCAGTGTGAGCTGAGGTGTAAAACCGGACAGTTCCTCAGTGAGGACCCTGACTGATGTTCGGTGAGTGAACTGGGAGATACTGGAGTCTTCAGTGAGCGATGGTGGACATCGTTACCATCTCAGTGTGAGCTGAGGTGTAAAACCGGACAGTTCCTCAGTGAGGATCCTGACTGATGTTCGGGGAGTGAACTGGGAGATACTGGAGTGTTCAGTGAGCGATGTTTCGACATCGTTACCATCTCAGTGTGAGCTGAGGTGTAAAACTGGACAGTTCCTCAGTGAGGATCCTGACTGATGTTCGGGGAGTGAACTGGGAGATACTGGAGTGTTCAGTGAGCGATGGTGGACATCGTTACCATCTCAGTGTGAGCTGAGGTGTAAAACCGGACAGTTCCTCAGTGAGGATCATGACTGATGTTCGGGGAGTGATCTGGGAGATACTGGAGTGTTCAGTGAGCGATGGGGGACATCGTTACCATCTCAGTGTGAGCTGAGGTGTAAAACCGGACAGTTCCTCAGTGAGGATCCTGACTGATGTTCGGGGAGTGAACTGGGAGATACTGGAGTGTTCAGTGAGCGATGGTGGACATCGTTACCATCTCAGTGTGAGCTGAGGTGTAAAACCGGACAGTTCCTCACTGAGGATCCTGACTGATGTTCGGATAGTGAACTGGGAGATACTGGAGTGTTCAGAGAGCGATGGTGGACATCGTTACCATCTCAGTGTGAGCTGAGGTGTAAAACCGGACAGTTCCTCAGTGAGGATCCTGACTGATGTTCGGGGAGTGAACTGGGAGATACTGGAGTGTTCAGAGAGCGATGGTGGACATCGTTACCAGATCAGTGTGAGCTGAGGTGTAAAACCGGACAGTTCCTCAGTGAGGATCCTGACTGATGTTCGGATAGTGAACTGGGAGATACTGGAGTGTTCAGAGAGCGATGGTGGACATCGTTACCATCTCAGTGTGAGCTGTGGTGTAAAACCGGACAGTTCCTCAGTGAGGATCCTGACTGATGTTCGGATAGTGAACTGGGAGATACTGGAGTGTTCAGTGAGCGATGGTGGACATCGTTACCATCTCAGTGTGAGCTGTGGTGTAAAACCGGACAGTTCCTCAGTGAGGATCCTGACTGATGTTCAGGGAGTGAACTGGGAGATACTGGAGTGTTCAGTGAGCGATGGTGGACATCGTTACCATCTCAGTGTGAGCTGAGGTGTAAAACCAGACAGTTCCTCAGTGAGGATCCTGACTGATATTCGGGGAGTGAACTGGGAGATACTGGAGTGTTCAGTGAGCGATGGGGGACATCGATACCATCTCAGTGTGAGCTGTGGTGTAAAACCGGACAGTTCCTCAGTGAGGATCCTGACTGATGTTCGGGGAGTGAACTGGGAGATACTGGAGTGTTCAGTGATCGATGGTGGACATCGTGACCATTTCAGTGTGAGCTGATGTGTAAAACCGGACAGTTCCTCAGTGAGGATCCTGACTGATGTTCGGGGAGTGAACTGGGAGATACTGGAGTGTTCAGTGAGCGATGGTGGACATCGTGACCATCTCAGTGTGAGCTGATGTGTAAAACCGGACAGTTCCTCAGTGAGGATCCTGACTGATGTTCGGGGAGTGAACTGGGAGATACTGGAGTGTTCAGTGAGAGATGGTGGACATCGTTACCATCTCAGTGTGAGCTGAGGTGTAAAACCGGACAGTTCCTCAGTGAGGATCCTGACTGATGTTCGGGGAGTGAACTGGGAGATACTGGAGTGTTCAGTGAGAGATGGTGGACATCGTTACCATCTCAGTGTGAGCTGAGGTGTAAAAGCGGACAGTTCCTCAGTGAGGATCCTGACTGATGTTCGGGGAGTGAACTGGGAGATACTGGAGTGTTCAGTGAGAGATGGTGGACATCGTTACCATCTCAGTGTGAGCTGAGGTGTAAAACCGGACAGTTCCTCAGTGAGGATGCTGACTGATGTTCGGGGAGTGAACTGGGTGATACTGGAGTGTTCAGTGAGCGATGGTGGACATCGTTACCATCTCAGTGTGAGCTGAGGTGTAAAACCGGACAGTTCCTCAGTGAGGATCCTGACTGATGTTCCGGGAGTGAACTGGGAGATACTGGAGTGTTCAGTGAGCGATGGTGGACATCGTTACCATCTCAGTGTGAGCTGAGGTGTTATACCGGACAGTTCCTCTGTGAGGACCCTGACTGATGTTTGGGGAGTGAACTGGGAGATACTGGAGTGTTCAGTGAGCGATGGTGGACATCGTTACCATCTCAGTGTGGGTTAGGTGTAAAACCGGACAGTTCCTCAGTGAGGATCCTGACTGATGTTCGTGGAGTGAACTGGGAGATACTGGAGTGTTCAGTGAGCGATGGTGGACATCGTTACCATCCCAGTGTGAGCTGACGTGTAAAACCGGACAGTTCCTCAGTGAGGATCCTGACTGATGTTCGGGGAGTGAACTGGGAGATACTGGAGTGTTCAGTGAGAGATGGTGGACATCGTTACCATCTCAGTGTGAGCTGAGGTGTAAAACCGGACAGTTCCTCAGTGAGGATCCTGACTGATGTTCAGGGAGTGAACTGGGAGATACTGGAGTGTTCAGAGAGCGATGGTGGACATCGTTACCATCTCAGTGTGAGCTGAGGTGTAAAACCGGACAGTTCCTCAGTGAGAATCCTGACTGATGTTCGGATAGTGAACTGGGAGATACTGGAGTGTTCAGTGAGCGATGGTGGACATCGTTACCATCTCAGTGTGAGCTGAGGTGTAAAACCGGACAGTTCCTCAGTGAGGATCCTGACTGATGTTCGGGGAGTGAACTGGGAGATACTGGAGTGTTCAGTGAGCGATGGTGGACATCGTTACCATCTCAGTGTGAGCTGATGTGTAAAACCGGACAGTTCCTCAGTGAGGATCCTGACTGATGTTCGGGGAGTGAACTGGGAGATACTGGAGTGTTCAGTGAGCGATGGTGGACATCGTTACCATCTCAGTGTGAGCTGAGGTGTAAAACCAGACAGTTCCTCAGTGAGGATCCTGACTGATGTTCGGGGAGTGAACTGGGAGATACTGGAGTGTTCAGTGAGCGATGGTGGACATCGTTACCATCTCAGTGTGAGCTGAGGTGTAAAACCGGACAGTTCCTCAGTGAGGATCCTGACTGATGTTCGGGGAGTGAACTGGGAGATACTGGAGTGTTCAGTGAGCGATGTTTCGACATCGTTACCATCTCAGTGTGAGCTGAGGTGTAAAACCGGACAGTTCCTCAGTGAGGATCCTGACTGATGTTCGGGGAGTGAACTGGGAGATACTGGAGTGTTCAGTGAGCGATGTTTCGACATCGTTACCATCTCAGTGTGAGCTGAGGTGTAAAACCGGACAGTTCCTCAGTGAGGATCCTGACTGATGTTCGGGGAGTGAACTGGGAGATACTGGAGTGTTCAGTGAGCGATGGTGGATATCGTTACCATCTCAATGTGAGCTGAGGTGTAAAACCGGACAGTTCCTCAGTGAGGATCCTGACTGATGTTCGGTGAGTGAACTGGGAGATACTGGAGTGTTCAGAGAGCGATGGTGGACATCGTTACCAGATCAGTGTGAGCTGAGGTGTAAAACCAGACAGTTCCTCAGTGAGGATCCTGACTGATGTTCGGGGAGTGAACTGGGAGATACTGGAGTGTTCAGTGAGCGATGGTGGACATCGTTACCATCTCAGTGTGAACTGAGGTGTAAAACCGGACAGTTCCTCAGTGAGGATCCTGACTGATGTTCGGGGAGTGAACTGGGAGATACTGGAGTGTTCAGTGAGCGATGGTGGATATCGTTACCATCTCAGTGTGAGCTGAGGTGTAAAACCAGACAGTTCCTCAGTGAGGATCCTGACTGATGTTCGGGGAGTGAACTGGGAGATACTGGAGTGTTCAGTGAGCGATGGTGGACATCGTTACCATCTCAGTGTGAGCTGAGGTGTAAAACCGGACAGTTCCTCAGTGAGGATCCTGACTGATGTTCGGGGAGTGAACTGGGAGATACTGGAGTGTTCAGTGAGAGATGGTGGACATCGTTACCATCTCAGTGTGAGCTGAGGTGTAAAACCAGACAGTTCCTCAGTGAGGATCCTGACTGATGTTCGGGGAGTGAACTGGGTGATACTGGAGTGTTCAGTGAGCGATGGTGGACATCGTTACCATCTCAGTGTGAGCTGAGGTGTAAAACCGGACAGTTCCTCAGTGAGGATCCTGACTGATGTTCGGGGAGTGAACTGGGAGATACTGGAGTGTTCAGTGAGCGATGGTGGACATCGTTACCATCTCAGTGTGAGCTGTGGTGTAAAACTGGACAGTTCCTCAGTGAGGATCCTGACTGATGTTCGGGGAGTGAACTGGGAGATACTGGAGTGTTCAGTGAGCGATGGTGGACATCGTTACCATCTCAGTGTGAGCTGAGGTGTAAAACCGGACAGTTCCTCAGTGAGGATCCTGACTGATGTTCGGGGAGTGAACTGGGAGATACTGGAGTGTTCAGAGAGCGATGGTGGACATCGTTACCAGATCAGTGTGAGCTGAGGTGTAAAACCGGACAGTTCCTCAGTGAGGATCCTGACTGATGTTCGGATAGTGAACTGGGAGATACTGGAGTGTTCAGAGAGCGATGGTGGACATCGTTACCATCTCAGTGTGAGCTGTGGTGTAAAACCGGACAGTTCCTCAGTGAGGATCCTGACTGATGTTCGGATAGTGAACTGGGAGATACTGGTGTGTTCAGTGAGCGATGGTGGACATCGTTACCATCTCAGTGTGAGCTGTGGTGTAAAACCGGACAGTTCCTCAGTGAGGATCCTGACTGATGTTCAGGGAGTGAACTGGGAGATACTGGAGTGTTCAGTGAGCGATGGTGGACATCGTTACCATCTCAGTGTGAGCTGAGGTGTAAAACCAGACAGTTCCTCAGTGAGGATCCTGACTGATATTCGGGGAGTGAACTGGGAGATACTGGAGTGTTCAGTGAGCGATGGGGGACATCGATACCATCTCAGTGTGAGCTGTGGTGTAAAACCGGACAGTTCCTCAGTGAGGATCCTGACTGATGTTCGGGGAGTGAACTGGGAGATACTGGAGTGTTCAGTGATCGATGGTGGACATCGTGACCATTTCAGTGTGAGCTGATGTGTAAAACCGGACAGTTCCTCAGTGAGGATCCTGACTGATGTTCGGGGAGTGAACTGGGAGATACTGGAGTGTTCAGTGAGCGATGGTGGACATCGTGACCATCTCAGTGTGAGCTGATGTGTAAAACCGGACAGTTCCTCAGTGAGGATCCTGACTGATGTTCGGGGAGTGAACTGGGAGATACTGGAGTGTTCAGTGAGAGATGGTGGACATCGTTACCATCTCAGTGTGAGCTGAGGTGTAAAACCGGACAGTTCCTCAGTGAGGATCCTGACTGATGTTCGGGGAGTGAACTGGGAGATACTGGAGTGTTCAGTGAGAGATGGTGGACATCGTTACCATCTCAGTGTGAGCTGAGGTGTAAAAGCGGACAGTTCCTCAGTGAGGATCCTGACTGATGTTCGGGGAGTGAACTGGGAGATACTGGAGTGTTCAGTGAGAGATGGTGGACATCGTTACCATCTCAGTGTGAGCTGAGGTGTAAAACCGGACAGTTCCTCAGTGAGGATGCTGACTGATGTTCGGGGAGTGAACTGGGTGATACTGGAGTGTTCAGTGAGCGATGGTGGACATCGTTACCATCTCAGTGTGAGCTGAGGTGTAAAACCGGACAGTTCCTCAGTGAGGATCCTGACTGATGTTCCGGGAGTGAACTGGGAGATACTGGAGTGTTCAGTGAGCGATGGTGGACATCGTTACCATCTCAGTGTGAGCTGAGGTGTTATACCGGACAGTTCCTCTGTGAGGACCCTGACTGATGTTTGGGGAGTGAACTGGGAGATACTGGAGTGTTCAGTGAGCGATGGTGGACATCGTTACCATCTCAGTGTGGGTTAGGTGTAAAACCGGACAGTTCCTCAGTGAGGATCCTGACTGATGTTCGTGGAGTGAACTGGGAGATACTGGAGTGTTCAGTGAGCGATGGTGGACATCGTTACCATCCCAGTGTGAGCTGACGTGTAAAACCGGACAGTTCCTCAGTGAGGATCCTGACTGATGTTCGGGGAGTGAACTGGGAGATACTGGAGTGTTCAGTGAGAGATGGTGGACATCGTTACCATCTCAGTGTGAGCTGAGGTGTAAAACCGGACAGTTCCTCAGTGAGGATCCTGACTGATGTTCAGGGAGTGAACTGGGAGATACTGGAGTGTTCAGAGAGCGATGGTGGACATCGTTACCATCTCAGTGTGAGCTGAGGTGTAAAACCGGACAGTTCCTCAGTGAGAATCCTGACTGATGTTCGGATAGTGAACTGGGAGATACTGGAGTGTTCAGTGAGCGATGGTGGACATCGTTACCATCTCAGTGTGAGCTGAGGTGTAAAACCGGACAGTTCCTCAGTGAGGATCCTGACTGATGTTCGGGGAGTGAACTGGGAGATACTGGAGTGTTCAGTGAGCGATGGTGGACATCGTTACCATCTCAGTGTGAGCTGATGTGTAAAACCGGACAGTTCCTCAGTGAGGATCCTGACTGATGTTCGGGGAGTGAACTGGGAGATACTGGAGTGTTCAGTGAGCGATGGTGGACATCGTTACCATCTCAGTGTGAGCTGAGGTGTAAAACCAGACAGTTCCTCAGTGAGGATCCTGACTGATGTTCGGGGAGTGAACTGGGAGATACTGGAGTGTTCAGTGAGCGATGGTGGACATCGTTACCATCTCAGTGTGAGCTGAGGTGTAAAACCGGACAGTTCCTCAGTGAGGATCCTGACTGATGTTCGGGGAGTGAACTGGGAGATACTGGAGTGTTCAGTGAGCGATGTTTCGACATCGTTACCATCTCAGTGTGAGCTGAGGTGTAAAACCGGACAGTTCCTCAGTGAGGATCCTGACTGATGTTCGGGGAGTGAACTGGGAGATACTGGAGTGTTCAGTGAGCGATGTTTCGACATCGTTACCATCTCAGTGTGAGCTGAGGTGTAAAACCGGACAGTTCCTCAGTGAGGATCCTGACTGATGTTCGGGGAGTGAACTGGGAGATACTGGAGTGTTCAGTGAGCGATGGTGGATATCGTTACCATCTCAATGTGAGCTGAGGTGTAAAACCGGACAGTTCCTCAGTGAGGATCCTGACTGATGTTCGGTGAGTGAACTGGGAGATACTGGAGTGTTCAGAGAGCGATGGTGGACATCGTTACCAGATCAGTGTGAGCTGAGGTGTAAAACCAGACAGTTCCTCAGTGAGGATCCTGACTGATGTTCGGGGAGTGAACTGGGAGATACTGGAGTGTTCAGTGAGCGATGGTGGACATCGTTACCATCTCAGTGTGAACTGAGGTGTAAAACCGGACAGTTCCTCAGTGAGGATCCTGACTGATGTTCGGGGAGTGAACTGGGAGATACTGGAGTGTTCAGTGAGCGATGGTGGATATCGTTACCATCTCAGTGTGAGCTGAGGTGTAAAACCAGACAGTTCCTCAGTGAGGATCCTGACTGATGTTCGGGGAGTGAACTGGGAGATACTGGAGTGTTCAGTGAGCGATGGTGGACATCGTTACCATCTCAGTGTGAGCTGAGGTGTAAAACCGGACAGTTCCTCAGTGAGGATCCTGACTGATGTTCGGGGAGTGAACTGGGAGATACTGGAGTGTTCAGTGAGAGATGGTGGACATCGTTACCATCTCAGTGTGAGCTGAGGTGTAAAACCAGACAGTTCCTCAGTGAGGATCCTGACTGATGTTCGGGGAGTGAACTGGGAGATACTGGAGTGTTCAGTGAGCGATGTTTCGACATCGTTACCATCTCAGTGTGAGCTGAGGTGTAAAACCGGACAGTTCCTCAGTGAGGATCCTGACTGATGCTCGGGGAGTGAACTGGGAGATACTGGAGTGTTCAGTGAGCGATGTTTCGACATCGTTACCATCTCAGTGTGAGCTGAGGTGTAAAACTGGACAGTTCCTCAGTGAGGATCCTGACTGATGTTCGGGGAGTGAACTGGGAGATACTGGAGTGTTCAGTGAGCGATGGTGGACATCGTTACCATCTCAGTGTGAGCTGAGGTGTAAAACCGGACAGTTCCTCAGTGAGGATCCTGACTGATGTTCGGGGAGTGATCTGGGAGATACTGGAGTGTTCAGTGAGCCATGGGGGACATCGTTACCATCTCAGTGTGAGCTGAGGTGTAAAACCGGACAGTTCCTCAGTGAGGATCCTGACTGATGTTCGGGGAGTGAACTGGGAGATACTGGAGTGTTCAGTGAGCGATGGTGGACATCGTTACCATCTCAGTGTGAGCTGAGGTGTAAAACCGGACTGTTCCTCAGTGAGGATCCTGACTGATGTTCGGATAGTGAACTGGGAGATACTGGAGTGTTCAGAGAGCGATGGTGGACATCGTTACCATCTCAGTGTGAGCTGAGGTGTAAAACCGGACAGTTCCTCAGTGAGGATCCTGACTGATGTTCGGGGAGTGAACTGGGAGATACTGGAGTGTTCAGAGAGCGATGGTGGACATCGTTACCAGATCAGTGTGAGCTGAGGTGTAAAACCGGACAGTTCCTCAGTGAGGATCCTGACTGATGTTCGGGGAGTGAACTGGGAGATACTGGAGTGTTCAGTGAGAGATGGTGGACATCGTTACCATCTCAGTGTGAGCTGAGGTGTAAAAGCGGACAGTTCCTCAGTGAGGATCCTGACTGATGTTCGGGGAGTGAACTGGGAGATACTGGAGTGTTCAGTGAGAGATGGTGGACATCGTTACCATCTCAGTGTGAGCTGAGGTGTAAAACCGGACAGTTCCTCAGTGAGGATGCTGACTGATGTTCGGGGAGTGAACTGGGTGATACTGGAGTGTTCAGTGAGCGATGGTGGACATCGTTACCATCTCAGTGTGAGCTGAGGTGTAAAACCGGACAGTTCCTCAGTGAGGATCCTGACTGATGTTCCGGGAGTGAACTGGGAGATACTGGAGTGTTCAGTGAGCGATGGTGGACATCGTTACCATCTCAGTGTGAGCTGAGGTGTTATACCGGACAGTTCCTCTGTGAGGACCCTGACTGATGTTTGGGGAGTGAACTGGGAGATACTGGAGTGTTCAGTGAGCGATGGTGGACATCGTTACCATCTCAGTGTGGGTTAGGTGTAAAACCGGACAGTTCCTCAGTGAGGATCCTGACTGATGTTCGTGGAGTGAACTGGGAGATACTGGAGTGTTCAGTGAGCGATGGTGGACATCGTTACCATCCCAGTGTGAGCTGACGTGTAAAACCGGACAGTTCCTCAGTGAGGATCCTGACTGATGTTCGGGGAGTGAACTGGGAGATACTGGAGTGTTCAGTGAGAGATGGTGGACATCGTTACCATCTCAGTGTGAGCTGAGGTGTAAAACCGGACAGTTCCTCAGTGAGGATCCTGACTGATGTTCAGGGAGTGAACTGGGAGATACTGGAGTGTTCAGAGAGCGATGGTGGACATCGTTACCATCTCAGTGTGAGCTGAGGTGTAAAACCGGACAGTTCCTCAGTGAGAATCCTGACTGATGTTCGGATAGTGAACTGGGAGATACTGGAGTGTTCAGTGAGCGATGGTGGACATCGTTACCATCTCAGTGTGAGCTGAGGTGTAAAACCGGACAGTTCCTCAGTGAGGATCCTGACTGATGTTCGGGGAGTGAACTGGGAGATACTGGAGTGTTCAGTGAGCGATGGTGGACATCGTTACCATCTCAGTGTGAGCTGATGTGTAAAACCGGACAGTTCCTCAGTGAGGATCCTGACTGATGTTCGGGGAGTGAACTGGGAGATACTGGAGTGTTCAGTGAGCGATGGTGGACATCGTTACTATCTCAGTGTGAGCTGAGGTGTAAAACCAGACAGTTCCTCAGTGAGGATCCTGACTGATGTTCGGGGAGTGAACTGGGAGATACTGGAGTGTTCAGTGAGCGATGGTGGACATCGTTACCATCTCAGTGTGAGCTGAGGTGTAAAACCGGACAGTTCCTCAGTGAGGATCCTGACTGATGTTCGGGGAGTGAACTGGGAGATACTGGAGTGTTCAGTGAGCGATGTTTCGACATCGTTACCATCTCAGTGTGAGCTGAGGTGTAAAACCGGACAGTTCCTCAGTGAGGATCCTGACTGATGTTCGGGGAGTGAACTGGGAGATACTGGAGTGTTCAGTGAGCGATGTTTCGACATCGTTACCATCTCAGTGTGAGCTGAGGTGTAAAACCGGACAGTTCCTCAGTGAGGATCCTGACTGATGTTCGGGGAGTGAACTGGGAGATACTGGAGTGTTCAGTGAGCGATGGTGGATATCGTTACCATCTCAATGTGAGCTGAGGTGTAAAACCGGACAGTTCCTCAGTGAGGATCCTGACTGATGTTCGGTGAGTGAACTGGGAGATACTGGAGTGTTCAGAGAGCGATGGTGGACATCGTTACCAGATCAGTGTGAGCTGAGGTGTAAAACCAGACAGTTCCTCAGTGAGGATCCTGACTGATGTTCGGGGAGTGAACTGGGAGATACTGGAGTGTTCAGTGAGCGATGGTGGACATCGTTACCATCTCAGTGTGAACTGAGGTGTAAAACCGGACAGTTCCTCAGTGAGGATCCTGACTGATGTTCGGGGAGTGAACTGGGAGATACTGGAGTGTTCAGTGAGCGATGGTGGATATCGTTACCATCTCAGTGTGAGCTGAGGTGTAAAACCAGACAGTTCCTCAGTGAGGATCCTGACTGATGTTCGGGGAGTGAACTGGGAGATACTGGAGTGTTCAGTGAGCGATGGTGGACATCGTTACCATCTCAGTGTGAGCTGAGGTGTAAAACCGGACAGTTCCTCAGTGAGGATCCTGACTGATGTTCGGGGAGTGAACTGGGAGATACTGGAGTGTTCAGTGAGAGATGGTGGACATCGTTACCATCTCAGTGTGAGCTGAGGTGTAAAACCAGACAGTTCCTCAGTGAGGATCCTGACTGATGTTCGGGGAGTGAACTGGGAGATACTGGAGTGTTCAGTGAGCGATGTTTCGACATCGTTACCATCTCAGTGTGAGCTGAGGTGTAAAACCGGACAGTTCCTCAGTGAGGATCCTGACTGATGCTCGGGGAGTGAACTGGGAGATACTGGAGTGTTCAGTGAGCGATGTTTCGACATCGTTACCATCTCAGTGTGAGCTGAGGTGTAAAACTGGACAGTTCCTCAGTGAGGATCCTGACTGATGTTCGGGGAGTGAACTGGGAGATACTGGAGTGTTCAGTGAGCGATGGTGGACATCGTTACCATCTCAGTGTGAGCTGAGGTGTAAAACCGGACAGTTCCTCAGTGAGGATCCTGACTGATGTTCGGGGAGTGATCTGGGAGATACTGGAGTGTTCAGTGAGCCATGGGGGACATCGTTACCATCTCAGTGTGAGCTGAGGTGTAAAACCGGACAGTTCCTCAGTGAGGATCCTGACTGATGTTCGGGGAGTGAACTGGGAGATACTGGAGTGTTCAGTGAGCGATGGTGGACATCGTTACCATCTCAGTGTGAGCTGAGGTGTAAAACCGGACTGTTCCTCAGTGAGGATCCTGACTGATGTTCGGATAGTGAACTGGGAGATACTGGAGTGTTCAGAGAGCGATGGTGGACATCGTTACCATCTCAGTGTGAGCTGAGGTGTAAAACCGGACAGTTCCTCAGTGAGGATCCTGACTGATGTTCGGGGAGTGAACTGGGAGATACTGGAGTGTTCAGAGAGCGATGGTGGACATCGTTACCAGATCAGTGTGAGCTGAGGTGTAAAACCGGACAGTTCCTCAGTGAGGATCCTGACTGATGTTCGGATAGTGAACTGGGAGATACTGGAGTGTTCAGAGAGCGATGGTGGACATCGTTACCATCTCAGTGTGAGCTGTGGTGTAAAACCGGACAGTTCCTCAGTGAGGATCCTGACTGATGTTCGGATAGTGAACTGGGAGATACTGGAGTGTTCAGTGAGCGATGGTGGACATCGTTACCATCTCAGTGTGAACTGAGGTGTAAAACCGGACAGTTCCTCAGTGAGGATCCTGACTGATGTTCGGGGAGTGAACTGGGAGATACTGGAGTGTTCAGTGAGCGATGGTGGACATCGTTACCATCTCAGTGTGAGCTGAGGTGTAAAACCGGACAGTTCCTCAGTGAGGATCCTGACTGATGTTCAGGGAGTGAACTGGGAGATACTGGAGTGTTCAGTGAGCGATGGTGGACATCGTTACCATCTCAGTGTGAGCTGAGGTGTTATACCGGACAGTTCCTCTGTGAGGACCCTGACTGATGTTTGGGGAGTGAACTGGGAGATACTGGAGTGTTCAGTGAGCGATGGTGGACATCGTTACCATCTCAGTGTGGGTTAGGTGTAAAACCGGACAGTTCCTCAGTGAGGATCCTGACTGATGTTCGTGGAGTGAACTGGGAGATACTGGAGTGTTCAGTGAGCGATGGTGGACATCGTTACCATCCCAGTGTGAGCTGACGTGTAAAACCGGACAGTTCCTCAGTGAGGATCCTGACTGATGTTCGGGGAGTGAACTGGGAGATACTGGAGTGTTCAGTGAGCGATGGTGGACATCGTTACCATCTCAGTGTGAGCTGAGGTGTAAAACCGGACAGTTCCTCAGTGAGGATCCTGACTGATGTTCGGGGAGTGAACTGGGAGATACTGGAGTGTTCAGTGAGCGATGTTTCGACATCGTTACCATCTCAGTGTGAGCTGAGGTGTAAAACCGGACAGTTCCTCAGTGAGGATCCTGACTGATGTTCGGGGAGTGAACTGGGAGATACTGGAGTGTTCAGAGAGCGATGGTGGACATCGTTACCAGATCAGTGTGAGCTGAGGTGTAAAACCGGACAGTTCCTCAGTGAGGATCCTGACTGATGTTCGGGGAGTGAACTGGGAGATACTGGAGTGTTCAGTGAGAGATGGTGGACATCGTTACCATCTCAGTGTGAGCTGAGGTGTAAAAGCGGACAGTTCCTCAGTGAGGATCCTGACTGATGTTCGGGGAGTGAACTGGGAGATACTGGAGTGTTCAGTGAGAGATGGTGGACATCGTTACCATCTCAGTGTGAGCTGAGGTGTAAAACCGGACAGTTCCTCAGTGAGGATGCTGACTGATGTTCGGGGAGTGAACTGGGTGATACTGGAGTGTTCAGTGAGCGATGGTGGACATCGTTACCATCTCAGTGTGAGCTGAGGTGTAAAACCGGACAGTTCCTCAGTGAGGATCCTGACTGATGTTCCGGGAGTGAACTGGGAGATACTGGAGTGTTCAGTGAGCGATGGTGGACATCGTTACCATCTCAGTGTGAGCTGAGGTGTTATACCGGACAGTTCCTCTGTGAGGACCCTGACTGATGTTTGGGGAGTGAACTGGGAGATACTGGAGTGTTCAGTGAGCGATGGTGGACATCGTTACCATCTCAGTGTGGGTTAGGTGTAAAACCGGACAGTTCCTCAGTGAGGATCCTGACTGATGTTCGTGGAGTGAACTGGGAGATACTGGAGTGTTCAGTGAGCGATGGTGGACATCGTTACCATCCCAGTGTGAGCTGACGTGTAAAACCGGACAGTTCCTCAGTGAGGATCCTGACTGATGTTCGGGGAGTGAACTGGGAGATACTGGAGTGTTCAGTGAGAGATGGTGGACATCGTTACCATCTCAGTGTGAGCTGAGGTGTAAAACCGGACAGTTCCTCAGTGAGGATCCTGACTGATGTTCAGGGAGTGAACTGGGAGATACTGGAGTGTTCAGAGAGCGATGGTGGACATCGTTACCATCTCAGTGTGAGCTGAGGTGTAAAACCGGACAGTTCCTCAGTGAGAATCCTGACTGATGTTCGGATAGTGAACTGGGAGATACTGGAGTGTTCAGTGAGCGATGGTGGACATCGTTACCATCTCAGTGTGAGCTGAGGTGTAAAACCGGACAGTTCCTCAGTGAGGATCCTGACTGATGTTCGGGGAGTGAACTGGGAGATACTGGAGTGTTCAGTGAGCGATGGTGGACATCGTTACCATCTCAGTGTGAGCTGATGTGTAAAACCGGACAGTTCCTCAGTGAGGATCCTGACTGATGTTCGGGGAGTGAACTGGGAGATACTGGAGTGTTCAGTGAGCGATGGTGGACATCGTTACTATCTCAGTGTGAGCTGAGGTGTAAAACCAGACAGTTCCTCAGTGAGGATCCTGACTGATGTTCGGGGAGTGAACTGGGAGATACTGGAGTGTTCAGTGAGCGATGGTGGACATCGTTACCATCTCAGTGTGAGCTGAGGTGTAAAACCGGACAGTTCCTCAGTGAGGATCCTGACTGATGTTCGGGGAGTGAACTGGGAGATACTGGAGTGTTCAGTGAGCGATGTTTCGACATCGTTACCATCTCAGTGTGAGCTGAGGTGTAAAACCGGACAGTTCCTCAGTGAGGATCCTGACTGATGTTCGGGGAGTGAACTGGGAGATACTGGAGTGTTCAGTGAGCGATGTTTCGACATCGTTACCATCTCAGTGTGAGCTGAGGTGTAAAACCGGACAGTTCCTCAGTGAGGATCCTGACTGATGTTCGGGGAGTGAACTGGGAGATACTGGAGTGTTCAGTGAGCGATGGTGGATATCGTTACCATCTCAATGTGAGCTGAGGTGTAAAACCGGACAGTTCCTCAGTGAGGATCCTGACTGATGTTCGGTGAGTGAACTGGGAGATACTGGAGTGTTCAGAGAGCGATGGTGGACATCGTTACCAGATCAGTGTGAGCTGAGGTGTAAAACCAGACAGTTCCTCAGTGAGGATCCTGACTGATGTTCGGGGAGTGAACTGGGAGATACTGGAGTGTTCAGTGAGCGATGGTGGACATCGTTACCATCTCAGTGTGAACTGAGGTGTAAAACCGGACAGTTCCTCAGTGAGGATCCTGACTGATGTTCGGGGAGTGAACTGGGAGATACTGGAGTGTTCAGTGAGCGATGGTGGATATCGTTACCATCTCAGTGTGAGCTGAGGTGTAAAACCAGACAGTTCCTCAGTGAGGATCCTGACTGATGTTCGGGGAGTGAACTGGGAGATACTGGAGTGTTCAGTGAGCGATGGTGGACATCGTTACCATCTCAGTGTGAGCTGAGGTGTAAAACCGGACAGTTCCTCAGTGAGGATCCTGACTGATGTTCGGGGAGTGAACTGGGAGATACTGGAGTGTTCAGTGAGAGATGGTGGACATCGTTACCATCTCAGTGTGAGCTGAGGTGTAAAACCAGACAGTTCCTCAGTGAGGATCCTGACTGATGTTCGGGGAGTGAACTGGGAGATACTGGAGTGTTCAGTGAGCGATGTTTCGACATCGTTACCATCTCAGTGTGAGCTGAGGTGTAAAACCGGACAGTTCCTCAGTGAGGATCCTGACTGATGCTCGGGGAGTGAACTGGGAGATACTGGAGTGTTCAGTGAGCGATGTTTCGACATCGTTACCATCTCAGTGTGAGCTGAGGTGTAAAACTGGACAGTTCCTCAGTGAGGATCCTGACTGATGTTCGGGGAGTGAACTGGGAGATACTGGAGTGTTCAGTGAGCGATGGTGGACATCGTTACCATCTCAGTGTGAGCTGAGGTGTAAAACCGGACAGTTCCTCAGTGAGGATCCTGACTGATGTTCGGGGAGTGATCTGGGAGATACTGGAGTGTTCAGTGAGCCATGGGGGACATCGTTACCATCTCAGTGTGAGCTGAGGTGTAAAACCGGACAGTTCCTCAGTGAGGATCCTGACTGATGTTCGGGGAGTGAACTGGGAGATACTGGAGTGTTCAGTGAGCGATGGTGGACATCGTTACCATCTCAGTGTGAGCTGAGGTGTAAAACCGGACTGTTCCTCAGTGAGGATCCTGACTGATGTTCGGATAGTGAACTGGGAGATACTGGAGTGTTCAGAGAGCGATGGTGGACATCGTTACCATCTCAGTGTGAGCTGAGGTGTAAAACCGGACAGTTCCTCAGTGAGGATCCTGACTGATGTTCGGGGAGTGAACTGGGAGATACTGGAGTGTTCAGAGAGCGATGGTGGACATCGTTACCAGATCAGTGTGAGCTGAGGTGTAAAACCGGACAGTTCCTCAGTGAGGATCCTGACTGATGTTCGGATAGTGAACTGGGAGATACTGGAGTGTTCAGAGAGCGATGGTGGACATCGTTACCATCTCAGTGTGAGCTGTGGTGTAAAACCGGACAGTTCCTCAGTGAGGATCCTGACTGATGTTCGGATAGTGAACTGGGAGATACTGGAGTGTTCAGTGAGCGATGGTGGACATCGTTACCATCTCAGTGTGAACTGAGGTGTAAAACCGGACAGTTCCTCAGTGAGGATCCTGACTGATGTTCGGGGAGTGAACTGGGAGATACTGGAGTGTTCAGTGAGCGATGGTGGACATCGTTACCATCTCAGTGTGAGCTGAGGTGTAAAACCGGACAGTTCCTCAGTGAGGATCCTGACTGATGTTCAGGGAGTGAACTGGGAGATACTGGAGTGTTCAGTGAGCGATGGTGGACATCGTTACCATCTCAGTGTGAGCTGAGGTGTTATACCGGACAGTTCCTCTGTGAGGACCCTGACTGATGTTTGGGGAGTGAACTGGGAGATACTGGAGTGTTCAGTGAGCGATGGTGGACATCGTTACCATCTCAGTGTGGGTTAGGTGTAAAACCGGACAGTTCCTCAGTGAGGATCCTGACTGATGTTCGTGGAGTGAACTGGGAGATACTGGAGTGTTCAGTGAGCGATGGTGGACATCGTTACCATCCCAGTGTGAGCTGACGTGTAAAACCGGACAGTTCCTCAGTGAGGATCCTGACTGATGTTCGGGGAGTGAACTGGGAGATACTGGAGTGTTCAGTGAGAGATGGTGGACATCGTTACCATCTCAGTGTGAGCTGAGGTGTAAAACCGGACAGTTCCTCAGTGAGGATCCTGACTGATGTTCAGGGAGTGAACTGGGAGATACTGGAGTGTTCAGAGAGCGATGGTGGACATCGTTACCATCTCAGTGTGAGCTGAGGTGTAAAACCGGACAGTTCCTCAGTGAGAATCCTGACTGATGTTCGGATAGTGAACTGGGAGATACTGGAGTGTTCAGTGAGCGATGGTGGACATCGTTACCATCTCAGTGTGAGCTGAGGTGTAAAACCGGACAGTTCCTCAGTGAGGATCCTGACTGATGTTCGGGGAGTGAACTGGGAGATACTGGAGTGTTCAGTGAGCGATGGTGGACATCGTTACCATCTCAGTGTGAGCTGATGTGTAAAACCGGACAGTTCCTCAGTGAGGATCCTGACTGATGTTAGGGGAGTGAACTGGGAGATACTGGAGTGTTCAGTGAGCGATGGTGGACATCGTTACCATCTCAGTGTGAGCTGAGGTGTAAAACCAGACAGTTCCTCAGTGAGGATCCTGACTGATGTTCGGGGAGTGAACTGGGAGATACTGGAGTGTTCAGTGAGCGATGGTGGACATCGTTACCATCTCAGTGTGAGCTGAGGTGTAAAACCGGACAGTTCCTCAGTGAGGATCCTGACTGATGTTCGGGGAGTGAACTGGGAGATACTGGAGTGTTCAGTGAGCGATGTTTCGACATCGTTACCATCTCAGTGTGAGCTGAGGTGTAAAACCGGACAGTTCCTCAGTGAGGATCCTGACTGATGTTCGGGGAGTGAACTGGGAGATACTGGAGTGTTCAGTGAGCGATGGTGGACATCGTTACCATCTCAGTGTGGGTTAGGTGTAAAACCGGACAGTTCCTCAGTGAGGATCCTGACTGATGTTCGTGGAGTGAACTGGGAGATACTGGAGTGTTCAGTGAGCGATGGTGGACATCGTTACCATCCCAGTGTGAGCTGACGTGTAAAACCGGACAGTTCCTCAGTGAGGATCCTGACTGATGTTCGGGGAGTGAACTGGGAGATACTGGAGTGTTCAGTGAGAGATGGTGGACATCGTTACCATCTCAGTGTGAGCTGAGGTGTAAAACCGGACAGTTCCTCAGTGAGGATCCTGACTGATGTTCAGGGAGTGAACTGGGAGATACTGGAGTGTTCAGAGAGCGATGGTGGACATCGTTACCATCTCAGTGTGAGCTGAGGTGTAAAACCGGACAGTTCCTCAGTGAGAATCCTGACTGATGTTCGGATAGTGAACTGGGAGATACTGGAGTGTTCAGTGAGCGATGGTGGACATCGTTACCATCTCAGTGTGAGCTGAGGTGTAAAACCGGACAGTTCCTCAGTGAGGATCCTGACTGATGTTCGGGGAGTGAACTGGGAGATACTGGAGTGTTCAGTGAGCGATGGTGGACATCGTTACCATCTCAGTGTGAGCTGATGTGTAAAACCGGACAGTTCCTCAGTGAGGATCCTGACTGATGTTAGGGGAGTGAACTGGGAGATACTGGAGTGTTCAGTGAGCGATGGTGGACATCGTTACCATCTCAGTGTGAGCTGAGGTGTAAAACCAGACAGTTCCTCAGTGAGGATCCTGACTGATGTTCGGGGAGTGAACTGGGAGATACTGGAGTGTTCAGTGAGCGATGGTGGACATCGTTACCATCTCAGTGTGAGCTGAGGTGTAAAACCGGACAGTTCCTCAGTGAGGATCCTGACTGATGTTCGGGGAGTGAACTGGGAGATACTGGAGTGTTCAGTGAGCGATGTTTCGACATCGTTACCATCTCAGTGTGAGCTGAGGTGTAAAACCGGACAGTTCCTCAGTGAGGATCCTGACTGATGTTCGGGGAGTGAACTGGGAGATACTGGAGTGTTCAGTGAGCGATGTTTCGACATCGTTACCATCTCAGTGTGAGCTGAGGTGTAAAACCGGACAGTTCCTCAGTGAGGATCCTGACTGATGTTCGGGGAGTGAACTGGGAGATACTGGAGTGTTCAGTGAGCGATGGTGGATATCGTTACCATCTCAATGTGAGCTGAGGTGTAAAACCGGACAGTTCCTCAGTGAGGATCCTGACTGATGTTCGGTGAGTGAACTGGGAGATACTGGAGTGTTCAGAGAGCGATGGTGGACATCGTTACCAGATCAGTGTGAGCTGAGGTGTAAAACCAGACAGTTCCTCAGTGAGGATCCTGACTGATGTTCGGGGAGTGAACTGGGAGATACTGGAGTGTTCAGTGAGCGATGGTGGACATCGTTACCATCTCAGTGTGAGCTGAGGTGTAAAACCGGACAGTTCCTCAGTGTGGATCCTGACTGATGTTCTGGGGAGTGAACTGGGAGATACTGGAGTGTTCAGTGAGCGATGGTGGACATCGTTACCATCTCAGTGTGAACTGAGGTGTAAAACCGGACAGTTCCTCAGTGAGGATCCTGACTGATGTTCGGGGAGTGAACTGGGAGATACTGGAGTGTTCAGTGAGCGATGGTGGATATCGTTACCATCTCAGTGTGAGCTGAGGTGTAAAACCAGACAGTTCCTCAGTGAGGATCCTGACTGATGTTCGGGGAGTGAACTGGGAGATACTGGAGTGTTCAGTGAGCGATGGTGGACATCGTTACCATCTCAGTGTGAGCTGAGGTGTAAAACCAGACAGTTCCTCAGTGAGGATCCTGACTGATGTTCGGGTAGTGAACTGGGAGATACTGGAGTGTTCAGTGAGCGATGTTTCGACATCGTTACCATCTCAGTGTGAGCTGAGGTGTAAAACCGGACAGTTCCTTAGTGAGGATCCTGACTGATGTTCGGGGAGTGAACTGGGAGATACTGGAGTGTTCAGTGAGCGATGTTTCGACATCGTTACCATCTCAGTGTGAGCTGAGGTGTAAAACCGGACAGTTCCTCAGTGAGGATCCTGACTGATGTACGGGGAGTGAACTGGGAGATACTGGAGTGTTCAGTGAGCGATGGTGGATATCGTTACCATCTCAGTGTGAGCTGAGGTGTAAAACCGGACAGTTCCTCAGTGAGGATCCTGACTGATGTTCGGTGAGTGAACTGGGAGATACTGGAGTGTTCAGAGAGCAATGGTGGACATCGTTACCAGATCAGTGTGAGCTGAGGTGTAAAACCAGACAGTTCCTCAGTGAGGATCCTGACTGATGTTCGGGGAGTGAACTGGGAGATACTGGAGTGTTCAGTGAGCGATGGTGGACATCGTTACCATCTCAGTGTGAGCTGAGGTGTAAAACCGGACAGTTCCTCAGTGAGGACCCTGACTGATGTTCGGTGAGTGAACTGGGAGATACTGGAGTGTTCAGTGAGCGATGGTGGACATCGTTACCATCTCAGTGTGAGCTGAGGTGTAAAACCGGACAGTTCCTCAGTGAGGATCCTGACTGATGCTCGGGGAGTGAACTGGGAGATACTGGAGTGTTCAGTGAGCGATGTTTCGACATCGTTACCATCTCAGTGTGAGCTGAGGTGTAAAACTGGACAGTTCCTCAGTGAGGATCCTGACTGATGTTCGGGGAGTGAACTGGGAGATACTGGAGTGTTCAGTGAGCGATGGTGGACATCGTTACCATCTCAGTGTGAGCTGAGGTGTAAAACCGGACAGTTCCTCAGTGAGGATCCTGACTGATGTTCGGGGAGTGATCTGGGAGATACTGGAGTGTTCAGTGAGCCATGGGGGACATCGTTACCATCTCAGTGTGAGCTGAGGTGTAAAACCGGACAGTTCCTCAGTGAGGATCCTGACTGATGTTCGGGGAGTGAACTGGGAGATACTGGAGTGTTCAGTGAGCGATGGTGGACATCGTTACCATCTCAGTGTGAGCTGAGGTGTAAAACCGGACTGTTCCTCAGTGAGGATCCTGACTGATGTTCGGATAGTGAACTGGGAGATACTGGAGTGTTCAGAGAGCGATGGTGGACATCGTTACCATCTCAGTGTGAGCTGAGGTGTAAAACCGGACAGTTCCTCAGTGAGGATCCTGACTGATGTTCGGGGAGTGAACTGGGAGATACTGGAGTGTTCAGAGAGCGATGGTGGACATCGTTACCAGATCAGTGTGAGCTGAGGTGTAAAACCGGACAGTTCCTCAGTGAGGATCCTGACTGATGTTCGGATAGTGAACTGGGAGATACTGGAGTGTTCAGAGAGCGATGGTGGACATCGTTACCATCTCAGTGTGAGCTGTGGTGTAAAACCGGACAGTTCCTCAGTGAGGATCCTGACTGATGTTCGGATAGTGAACTGGGAGATACTGGAGTGTTCAGTGAGCGATGGTGGACATCGTTACCATCTCAGTGTGAACTGAGGTGTAAAACCGGACAGTTCCTCAGTGAGGATCCTGACTGATGTTCGGGGAGTGAACTGGGAGATACTGGAGTGTTCAGTGAGCGATGGTGGATATCGTTACCATCTCAGTGTGAGCTGAGGTGTAAAACCGGACAGTTCCTCAGTGAGGTTCCTGACTGATGTTCGGGGAGTGAACTGGGAGATACTGGAGTGTTCAGTGAGAGATGGTGGACATCGTTACCATCTCAGTGTGAGCTGAGGTGTAAAACCAGACAGTTCCTCAGTGAGGATCCTGACTGATGTTCGGGGAGTGAACTGGGAGATACTGGAGTGTTCAGTGAGCGATGTTTCGACATCGTTACCATCTCAGTGTGAGCTGAGGTGTAAAACCGGACAGTTCCTCAGTGAGGATCCTGACTGATGTTCGGGGAGTGAACTGGGAGATACTGGAGTGTTCAGTGAGCGATGTTTCGACATCGTTACCATCTCAGTGTGAGCTGAGGTGTAAAACCGGACAGTTCCTCAGTGAGGATCCTGACTGATGTTCGGGGAGTGAACTGGGAGATACTGGAGTGTTCAGTGAGCGATGGTGGATCTCGTTACCATCTCAGTGTGAGCTGAGGTGTAAAACCGGACAGTTCCTCAGTGAGGATCCTGACTGATGTTCGGTGAGTGAACTGGGAGATACTGGAGTGTTCAGAGAGCGATGGTGGACATCGTTACCAGATCAGTGTGAGCTGAGGTGTAAAACCAGACAGTTCCTCAGTGAGGATCCTGACTGATGGTCGAGGAGTGAACTGGGAGATACTGGAGTGTTCAGTGAGCGATGGTGGACATCGTTACCATCTCAGTGTGAGCTGAGGTGTGAAACCGGACAGTTCCTCAGTGTGAATCCTGACTGATGTTCGGGGAGTGAACTGGGAGATACTGGAGTGTTCAGTGATTGATGGTGGACATCGTTACCATCTCAGTGTGAACTGAGGTGTAAAACCGGACAGTTCCTCAGTGAGGATCCTGACTGATGTTCGGGGAGTGAACTGGGAGATACTGGAGTGTTCAGTGAGCGATGGTGGACATCGTTACCATCTCAGTGTGAGCTGAGGTGTAAAATCGGACAGTTCCTCAGTGAGGACCCTGACTGATGTTCGGTGAGTGAACTGGGAGATACTGGAGTCTTCAGTGCGCGATGGTGGACATCGTTACCATCTCAGTGTGAGCTGAGGTGTAAAACCGGACAGTTCCTCAGTGAGGATCCTGACTGATGTTCGGGGAGTGAACTGGGAGATACTGGAGTGTTCAGTGAGCGATGTTTCGACATCGTTACCATCTCAGTGTGAGCTGAGGTGTAAAACTGGACAGTTCCTCAGTGAGGATCCTGACTGATGTTCGGGGAGTGAACTGGGAGATACTGGAGTGTTCAGTGAGCGATGGTGGACATCGTTACCATCTCAGTGTGAGCTGAGGTGTAAAACCGGACAGTTCCTCAGTGAGGATCCTGACTGATGTTCGGGGAGTGATCTGGGAGATACTGGAGTGTTCAGTGAGCGATGGGGGACATCGTTACCATCTCAGTGTGAGCTGAGGTGTAAAACCGGACAGTTCCTCAGTGAGGATCCTGACTGATGTTCGGGGAGTGAACTGGGAGATACTGGAGTGTTCAGTGAGCGATGGTGGACATCGTTACCATCTCAGTGTGAGCTGAGGTGTAAAACCGGACTGTTCCTCAGTGAGGATCCTGACTGATGTTCGGATAGTGAACTGGGAGATACTGGAGTGTTCAGAGAGCGATGGTGGACATCGTTACCATCTCAGTGTGAGCTGAGGTGTAAAACCGGACAGTTCCTCAGTGAGGATCCTGACTGATGTTCGGGGAGTGAACTGGGAGATACTGGAGTGTTCAGAGAGCGATGGTGGACATCGTTACCAGATCAGTGTGAGCTGAGGTGTAAAACCGGACAGTTCCTCAGTGAGGATCCTGACTGATGTTCGGATAGTGAACTGGGAGATACTGGAGTGTTCAGAGAGCGATGGTGGACATCGTTACCATCTCAGTGTGAGCTGTGGTGTAAAACCGGACAGTTCCTCAGTGAGGATCCTGACTGATGTTCGGATAGTGAACTGGGAGATACTGGAGTGTTCAGTGAGTGATGGTGGACATCGTTACCATCTCAGTGTGAGCTGTGGTGTAAAACCGGACAGTTCCTCAGTGAGGATCCTGACTGATGTTCAGGGAGTGAACTGGGAGATACTGGAGTGTTCAGTGAGCGATGGTGGACATCGTTACCATCTCAGTGTGAGCTGAGGTGTAAAACCAGACAGTTCCTCAGTGAGGATCCTGACTGATATTCGGGGAGTGAACTGGGAGATACTGGAGTGTTCAGTGAGCGATGGGGGACATCGTTACCATCTCAGTGTGAGCTGTGGTGTAAAACCGGACAGTTCCTCAGTGAGGATCCTGACTGATGTTCGGGGAGTGAACTGGGAGATACTGGAGTGTTCAGTGAGAGATGGTGGACATCGTTACCATCTCAGTGTGAGCTGAGGTGTAAAACCGGACAGTTCCTCAGTGAGGATCCTGACTGATGTTCGGGGAGTGAACTGGGAGATACTGGAGTGTTCAGTGATCGATGGTGGACATCGTGACCATCTCAGTGTGAGCTGATGTGTAAAACCGGACAGTTCCTCAGTGAGGATCCTGACTGATGTTCGGGGAGTGAACTGGGAGATACTGGAGTGTTCAGTGAGCGATGGTGGACATCGTGACCATCTCAGTGTGAGCTGAGGTGTAAAACCGGACAG
The DNA here is from genome assembly GCF_030144855.1 of Hypanus sabinus. NCBI lineage: Eukaryota > Metazoa > Chordata > Chondrichthyes > Myliobatiformes > Dasyatidae > Hypanus > Hypanus sabinus. The sequence goes on from NW_026781389.1 coordinate 175,633, forward strand.
TTCCTCAGTGAGGATCCTGACTGATGTTCGGGGAGTGAACTGGGAGATACTGGAGTGTTCAGTGAGAGATGGTGGACATCGTTACCATCTCAGTGTGAGCTGAGGTGTAAAACCGGACAGTTCCTCAGTGAGGATCCTGACTGATGTTCGGATAGTGAACTGGGAGATACTGGAGTGTTCAGTGAGCGATGGTGGTCATCGTTACCATCTCAGTGGGAGCTGAGGTGTAAAACCGGACAGTTCCTCAGTGAGGATCCTGACTGATGTTTGGGGAGTGAACTGGGAGATACTGGAGTGTTCAGTGAGCGATGGTGGACATCGTTACCATCTCAGTGTGAGCTGAGGTGTAAAACCGGACAGTTCCTCAGTGAGGATCCTGACTGATGTTCGGGGAGTGAACTGGGAGATACTGGAGTGTTCAGTGAGCGATGGTGGACATCGTTACCATCTCAGTGTGAGCTGAGGTGTAAAACCGGACAGTTCCTCAGTGAGGATCCTGACTGATGTTCGGGGAGTGAACTGGGAGATACTGGAGTGTTCAGTGAGCGATGGTGGACATCGTTACCATCTCAGTGTGAGCTGAGGTGTAAAACCGGACAGTTCCTCAGTGAGGATCCTGACTGATGTTCAGGGAGTGAACTGGGAGATACTGGAGTGTTCAGTGAGCGATGGTGGACATCGTTACCATCTCAGTGTGAGCTGAGGTGTTATACCGGACAGTTCCTCAGTGAGGACCCTGACTGATGTTTGGGGAGTGAACTGGGAGATACTGGAGTGTTCAGTGAGCGATGGTGGACATCGTTACCATCTCAGTGTGGGTTAGGTGTAAAACCGGACAGTTCCTCAGTGAGGATCCTGACTGATTGTCGGATAGTGAACTGGGAGATACTGGAGTGTTCAGTGAGCGATGGTGGACATCGTTACCATCTCAGTGTGAGCTGAGGTGTAAAACCGGACAGTTCCTCACTGAGGATCCTGACTGATGTTCGGGGAGTGAACTGGGAGATACTGGAGTGTTCAGTGAGAGATGGTGGACATCGTTACCATCTCAGTGTGAGCTGAGGTGTAAAACCGGACAGTTCCTCAGTGAGGATCCTGACTGATGTTCGGGGAGTGAACTGGGAGATACTGGAGTGTTCAGTGAGCGATGGTGGACATCGTTACCATCTCAGTGTGAGCTGAGGTGTAAAACCGGACAGTTCCTCAGTGAGGATCCTGACTGATGTTCGGGGAGTGAACTGGGAGATACTGGAGTGTTCAGTGAGAGATGGTGGACATCGTTAACATCTCAGTGTGAGCTGAGGTGTAAAAACGGACAGTTCCTCAGTGAGGATCCTGACTGATGTTCGGATAGTGAACTGGGAGATACTGGAGTGTTCAGTGAGCGATGGTGGTCATCGTTACCATCTCAGTGTGAGCTGAGGTGTAAAACCGGACAGTTCCTCAGTGAGGATCCTGACTGATGTTTGGGGAGTGAACTGGGAGATACTGGAGTGTTCAGTGAGCGATGGTGGACATCGTTACCATCTCAGTGGGAGCTGAGGTGTAAAACCGGACAGTTCCTCAGTGAGGATCCTGACTGATGTTCGGGGAGTGAACTGGGAGTTACTGGAGTGTTCAGTGAGCGATGGTGGACATCGTTACCATCTCAGTGTGAGCTGAGGTGTTATACCGGACAGTTCCTCAGTGAGGACCCTGACTGATGTTTGGGGAGTGAACTGGGAGATACTGGTGTGTTCAGTGAGCGATGGTGGACATCGTTACCATCTCAGTGTGGGTTAGGTGTAAAACCAGACAGTTCCTCAGTGAGGATCCTGACTGATGTTCGGGGAGTGAACTGGGAGATACTGGAGTGTTCAGTGAGCGATGGTGGACATCGTTAACATCTCACTGTGAGCTGAGGAGTAAAACCGGACAGTTCCTCAGTGAGGATCCTGACTGATGTTCGGGGAGTGAACTGGGAGATACTGGAGTGTTCAGTGAGCGATGGTGGACATCGTTACCATCTCAGTGTGAACTGAGGTGTAAAACCGGACAGTTCCTCAGTGAGGATCCTGACTGATGTTCGGGGAGTGAACTGGGAGATACTGGAGTGTTCAGTGAGAGATGGTGGACATCGTTACCATCTCAGTGTGAGCTGAGGTGTAAAACTGGACAGTTCCTCAGTGAGGATCCTGACTGATGTTCAGGGAGTGAACTGGGAGATACTGGAGTGTTCAGTGAGAGATGGTGGACATCGTTTCAATCTCAGTGTGAGCTGTGGTGTAAAACCGGACAGTTCCTCAGTGAGGATCCTGACTGATGTTCGGGGAGTGAACTGGGAGACACTGGAGTGTTCAGTGAGCGATGGTGGACATCGTTACCATCTCAGTGTGAACTGAGGTGTAAAACCAGACCGTTCCTCAGTGAGGATCCTGACTGATGTTCGGATAGTGAACTGGGAGATACTGGAGTGTTCAGTGAGCGATGGTGGACATCGTTACCATCTCAGTGTGAGCTGAGGTGTAAAACCGGACAGTTCCTCAGTGAGGATCCTGACTGATGTTCGGGGAGTGAACTGGGAGATACTGGAGTGTTCAGTGAGCGATGGTGGACATCGTTACCATCTCAGTGTGAGCTGAGGTGTAAAACCGGACAGTTCCTCAGTGAGGATCCTGACTGATGTTCGGGGAGTGAACTGGGAGATACTGGAGTGTTCAGTGAGAGATGGTGGACATCGTTAACATCTCAGTGTGAGCTGAGGTGTAAAAACGGACAGTTCCTCAGTGAGGATCCTGACTGATGTTCGGATAGTGAACTGGGAGATACTGGAGTGTTCAGTGAGCGATGGTGGTCATCGTTACCATCTCAGTGTGAGCTGAGGTGTAAAACCGGACAGTTCCTCAGTGAGGATCCTGACTGATGTTTGGGGAGTGAACTGGGAGATACTGGAGTGTTCAGTGAGCGATGGTGGACATCGTTACCATCTCAGTGGGAGCTGAGGTGTAAAACCGGACAGTTCCTCAGTGAGGATCCTGACTGATGTTCGGGGAGTGAACTGGGAGATACTGGAGTGTTCAGTGAGCGATGGTGGACATCGTTACCATCTCAGTGTGAGCTGAGGTGTTATACCGGACAGTTCCTCAGTGAGGACCCTGACTGATGTTTGGGGAGTGAACTGGGAGATACTGGAGTGTTCAGTGAGCGATGGTGGACATCGTTACCATCTCAGTGTGGGTTAGGTGTAAAACCAGACAGTTCCTCAGTGAGGATCCTGACTGATGTTCGGGGAGTGAACTGGGAGATACTGGAGTGTTCAGTGAGCGATGGTGGACATCGTTAACATCTCACTGTGAGCTGAGGAGTAAAACCGGACAGTTCCTCAGTGAGGATCCTGACTGATGTTCGGGGAGTGAACTGGGAGATACTGGAGTGTTCAGTGAGCGATGGTGGACATCGTTACCATCTCAGTGTGAACTGAGGTGTAAAACCGGACAGTTCCTCAGTGAGGATCCTGACTGATGTTCGGGGAGTGAACTGGGAGATACTGGAGTGTTCAGTGAGAGATGGTGGACATCGTTACCATCTCAGTGTGAGCTGAGGTGTAAAACTGGACAGTTCCTCAGTGAGGATCCTGACTGATGTTCAGGGAGTGAACTGGGAGATACTGGAGTGTTCAGTGAGAGATGGTGGACATCGTTTCAATCTCAGTGTGAGCTGTGGTGTAAAACCGGACAGTTCCTCAGTGAGGATCCTGACTGATGTTCGGGGAGTGAACTGGGAGACACTGGAGTGTTCAGTGAGCGATGGTGGACATCGTTACCATCTCAGTGTGAACTGAGGTGTAAAACCAGACCGTTCCTCAGTGAGGATCCTGACTGATGTTCGGATAGTGAACTGGGAGATACTGGAGTGTTCAGTGAGCGATGGTGGACATTGTTACCATCTCAGTGTGAGCTGAGGTGTAAAACCGGACAGTTCCTCAGTGAGGATCCTGACTGATGTTCGGGGAGTGAACTGGGAGATACTGGAGTGTTCAGTGAGCGATGGTGGACATCGTTACCATCTCAGTGTGAGCTGAGGTGTAAAACCGGACAGTTCCTCAGTGAGGATCCTGACTGATGTTCGGGGAGTGAACTGCGAGATACTGGAGTGTTTAGTGAGCGATGGTGGGCATCGTTACCATCTCAGTGTGAACTGTGGTGTAAAACCGGACAGTTCCTCAGTGAGGATCCTGACTGATGTTCGGGGAGTGAACTGGGAGATACTGGAGTGTTCAGTGAGCGATGGTGGACATCGTTACCATCTCAGTGTGAGCTGAGGTGTAAAACCGGACAGTTCCTCAGTGAGGATCCTGACTGATGTTCGGGGAGTGAACTGGGAGATACTGGAGTGTTCAGTGAGCGATGGTGGACATCGTTACCATCTCAGTGTGAGCTGAGGTGTAAAACCGGACAGTTCCTCAGTGAGGATCCTGACTGATGTTCGGGGAGTGAACTGGGAGATACTGGAGTGTTCAGTGAGAGATGGTGGACATCGTTACCATCTCAGTGTGAGCTGAGGTGTAAAACCGGACAGTTCCTCAGTGAGGATCCTGACTGATGTTCGGATAGTGAACTGGGAGATACTGGAGTGTTCAGTGAGCGATGGTGGTCATCGTTACCATCTCAGTGGGAGCTGAGGTGTAAAACCGGACAGTTCCTCAGTGAGGATCCTGACTGATGTTTGGGGAGTGAACTGGGAGATACTGGAGTGTTCAGTGAGCGATGGTGGACATCGTTACCATCTCAGTGTGAGCTGAGGTGTAAAACCGGACAGTTCCTCAGTGAGGATCCTGACTGATGTTCGGGGAGTGAACTGGGAGATACTGGAGTGTTCAGTGAGCGATGGTGGACATCGTTACCATCTCAGTGTGAGCTGAGGTGTAAAACCGGACAGTTCCTCAGTGAGGATCCTGACTGATGTTCGGGGAGTGAACTGGGAGATACTGGAGTGTTCAGTGAGCGATGGTGGACATCGTTACCATCTCAGTGTGAGCTGAGGTGTAAAACCGGACAGTTCCTCAGTGAGGATCCTGACTGATGTTCGGGGAGTGAACTGGGAGATACTGGAGTGTTCAGTGAGCGATGGACATCGTTACCATCTCAGTGTGAGCTGAGGTGTAAAACCGGATAGTTCCTCAGTGAGGATCCTGACTGATGTTCGGGGAGTGAACTGGGAGATACTGGAGTGTTCAGAGAGCGATGGTGGACATCGTTACCATCTCAGTGTGAGCTGAGGTGTAAAACCGGACAGTTCCTCAGTGAGGAACCTGACTGATGTTCGGATAGTAAACTGGGAGATACTGGAGTGTTCAGTGAGCGATGGTGGACATCGTTACCATCTCAGTGTGAGCTGAGGTGTAAAACCGGACAGTTCCTCAGTGAGGATCCTGACTGATGTTCGGGGAGTGAACTGGGAGATACTGGAGTGTTCAGTGAGCGATGGTGGACATCGTTACCATCTCAGTGTGAGCTGAGGTGTAAAACCGGACAGTTCCTCAGTGAGGATCCTGACTGATGTTCGGGGAGTGAACTGGGAGATACTGGAGTGTTCAGTGAGCGATGGTGGACATCGTTACCATCTCAGTGTGAACTGTGGTGTCAAACCGGACAGTTCCTCAGTGAGGATCCTGACTGATGTTCGGATAGTGAACTGGGAGATACTGGAGTGTTCAGTGAGCGATGGTGGACATCGTTACCATCTCAGTGTGAGCTGAGGTGTAAAACCGGACAGTTCCTCAGTGAGGATCCTGACTGATGTTCGGGGAGTGAACTGGGAGATACTGGAGTGTTCAGTGAGCGATGGTGGACATCGTTACCATCTCAGTGTGAGCTGAGGTGTAAAACCGGACAGTTCCTCAGTGAGGATCCTGACTGATGTTCGGGGAGTGAACTGGGAGATACTGGAGTGTTCAGTGAGCGATGGTGGACATCGTTACCATCTCAGTGTGAGCTGAGGTGTAAAACCGGACAGTTCCTCAGTGAGGATCCTGACTGATGTTCGGATAGTGAACTGGGAGATACTGGAGTGTTCAGTGAGCGATGGTGGACATCGTTACCATCTCAGTGTGAGCTGAGGTGTAAAACCGGACAGTTCCTCAGTGAGGATCCTGACTGATGTTCAGGGAGTGAACTGGGAGATACTGGAGTGTTCAGTGAGCGATGGTGGACATCGTTACCATCTCAGTGTGAGCTGAGGTGTAAAACCGGACAGTTCCTCAGTGAGGATCCTGACTGATGTTCGGGGAGTGAACTGGGAGATACTGGAGTGTTCAGTGAGCGATGGTGGACATCGTTACCATCTCAGTGTGAGCTGTGGTGTAAAACCGGACAGTTCCTCAGTGAGGATCCTGACTGATGTTCGGGGAGTGAACTGGGAGATACTGGAGTGTTCAGTGAGCGATGGTGGACATCGTTACCATCTCAGTGTGAGCTGAGGTGTAAAACCGGACAGTTCCTCAGTGAGGATCCTGACTGATGTTCGGATAGTGAACTGGGAGATACTGGAGTGTTCAGTGAGCGATGGTGGACATCGTTACCATCTCAGTGTGAGCTGAGGTGTAAAACCGGACAGTTCCTCAGTGAGGATCCTGACTGATGTTCAGGGAGTGAACTGGGAGATACTGGAGTGTTCAGTGAGCGATGGTGGACATCGTTACCATCTCAGTGTGAGCTGAGGAGTAAAACCGGACAGTTCCTCAGTGAGGATCCTGACTGATGTTCGGGGAGTGAACTGGGAGATACTGGAGTGTTCAGAGAGCGATGGTGGACATCGTTACCATCTCACTGTGAGCTGAGGTGTAATACCGGACAGTTCCTCAGTGAGGATCCTGACTGATGTTCGGGGAGTGAACTGGGAGATACTGGAGTGTTCAGTGAGAGATGGTGGACATCGTTACCATCTCAGTGGGAGCTGATGTGTAAAACCGGACAGTTCCTCAGTGAGGATCCTGACTGATGTTCGGATAGTGAACTGGGAGATACTGGAGTGTTCAGTGAGCGATGGTGGACATCGTTACCATCTCAGTGTGAGCTGAGGTGTAAAACCGGACAGTTCCTCAGTGAGGATCCTGACTGATGTTCGGGGAGTGAACTGGGAGATACTGGAGTGTTCAGTGAGCGATGGTGGACATCGTTACCATCTCAGTGTGAGCTGAGGTGTAAACCGGACAGTTCCTCAGTGAGGATCCTGACTGATGTTCGGGGAGTGAACTGGGAGATACTGGAGTGTTCACTGAGCGATGGTGGACATCGTTACCATCTCAGTGTGAGCTGAGGTGTAAAACCGGACAGTTCCTCAGTGAGGATCCTGACTGATGTTCGGGGAGTGAACTGGGAGATACTGGAGTGTTCAGAGAGCGATGGTGGACATCGTTACCATCTCAGTGTGAGCTGAGGTGTAAAACCAGACAGTTCCTCAGTGAGGATCCTGACTGATGTTCGGGGAGTGTACTGGGAGATACTGGAGTGTTCAGTGAGCGATGGTGGACATCGTTACCATCTCAGTGTGAGCTGAGGTGTAAAACCGGACAGTTCCTCAGTGAGGATCCCGACTGATGTTCGGTGAGTGAACTGGGAGATACTGGACTGTTCAGTGAGCGATGGTGGACATCGTTACCATCTCAGTGTGAGCTGATGTGTAAAACCGGACAGTTCCTCAGGGAGGAGATGGAGGAGTTTGTGGTTTATTGCCTGTGTTTGTTGCCACGTTCAGTGTCAGTCATGGGTGGGCTGATAATGGCTTGTCAGAAGGGATGGTGTTTGAACAGAGCTGCCGAGAACAGGAGTGAGGGTTTCGATGTTAATGTGATCTGTCCCTGTGAGGGAGCCCTGCTGCTCCCCTTCCCATCTTGGACAGAAGCTCAGTCTCCTTTCCCTCCCTGTCACAGACAGAACCTCGGCCCCCTCTCTCACTGTCACAGACACAACTTCAGTCACCCACCCACCCCCCGTCATGGACAGAACCTCCGTCCCCACACCCGCACTCTCCAATCACGGTCAGAACCTCGGCCCCACCCCGTCACGGACAGAACCTCCATCCCCCTCTCTCACTGTCACAGACACAACTTCAGTCACCCACCCCCCGTCATGGACAGAACCTCCGCCCCACACCCGCACTCTCCAATCACGGTCAGAACCTCGGCCCCACCCCGTCACGGACAGAACCTCCGTCCCCACACCCGCAGTCTCCAATCACGGTCAGAACCTCGGCCCCCTCTCTCACTGTCACGGACACAACTTCAGTCACCCACCCCCCCACCCCCCGTCATGGACAGAACCTCCGTCCCCACACTCGCACTCTCCGATCACGGACAGAACCTCGGCCCCACCCCGTCACGGACAGAACCTCCGTCCCCACACCCTCATCTCCGATCACGGACAGAACCTCGGCCCCACCCCGTCACGGACAGAACCTCGGCCCCCTCTCTCACTGTCACAGACACAACTTCAGTCACCCACCCCCCGTCATGGACAGAACCTCCGTCCCCACACCCGCAGTCTCCAATCACGGTCAGAACCTCGGCCCCACCCCATCACGGACAGAACCTCGGCCCCCTCTCTCACTGTCACAGACACAACTTCAGTCACCCACCCCCCGTCATGGACAGAACCTCCGCCCCACACCCGCACTCTCCGATCACGGACAGAACCTCCGTCCCCACACCCGCACTCTCCAATCACGGTCAGAACCTCGGCCCCACCCCATCACAGACAGAACCTCGGCCCCCTCTCTCACTGTCACAGACACAACTTCAGTCACCCACCCACCCCCCGTCATGGACAGAACCTCCGTCCCCACACCCGCACTCTCCAATCACGGTCAGAACCTCGGCCCCACCCCATCACAGACAGAACCTCGGCCCCCTCTCTCACTGTCACAGACACAACTTCAGTCACCCACCCACCCCCCGTCATGGACAGAACCTCCGCCCCACACCCGCACTCTCCGATCACGGACAGAACCTCGGCCCCACCCCATCACAGATAGAACCTCGGCCCCCTCTCTCACTGTCACAGACACAACTTCAGTCACCCACCCCCCGTCATGGACAGAACCTCCGCCCCACACCCGCACTCTCCGATCACGGACAGAACCTCGGCCCCACCCCGTCACGGACAGAACCTCCGTCCCCACACCCGCAGTCTCCAATCACGGTCAGAACCTCGGCCCCACCCCATCACAGACAGAACCTCGGCCCCCTCTCTCACTGTCACAGACACAACTTCAGTCACCCACCCCCCGTCATGGACAGAACCTCTGCCCCACACCCGCACTCTCCGATCACGGACAGAACCTCGGCCCCACCCCGTCACGGACAGAACCTCCGTCCCCACACCCGCAGTCTCCAATCACGGTCAGAACCTCGGCCCCCTCTCTCACTGTCACGGACACAACTTCAGTCACCCACCCCCCCACCCCCCGTCATGGACAGAACCTCCGTCCCCACACTCGCACTCTCCGATCACGGACAGAACCTCGGCCCCACCCCGTCACGGACAGAACCTCCGTCCCCACACCCTCATCTCCGATCACGGACAGAACCTCGGCCCCACCCCGTCACGGACAGAACCTCCGTCCCCACACCCTCATCTCCGATCACGGACAGAACGTTGGCCCCACCCCGTCACGGAAGCAGGGAGATTTTCAACGGGAGCCTTTGATTGGAGTGCAGTGTCGGTGTTCCCACCCAAGTCTGGCGAGGAGCTTTGAAAACCCAGTCTCCAGAAAAGAGGGGTGGCACCTCGAGCTGTCATTGGCGGAGTGGTCTGAGTCCGAGTGGTGAGGCATTGGCTCAGCAGGGTCTCGGCAAAAGGTAAGTAGGTAAGTTCAATTCTTGTTTATCTCTTGATAGAATAGGGGCTGTATCTACAGGGTGAGTGTTCTGTTCCGGGAGTCTACCAACCTCCCCAATGGCCACATCTGCCCCAGGTGCATCGAGTTGCAGCTTCTTCGAGACCGTGTTGAGGAACTGGAGCTGCAGCTCGATGACCTTTGGCTCGTTAGGGGAAGTGAAGAGGCGATGAAGAGGTAGTTACCCCGAGACTCCAGGAGACAGATAGATGGGTGACTGTCAAGATAGGGAGAGCATCCCGAAGGCCATCCCCTTCAACAATAAGCACACCATTCCGGGTACTGTTCCTGGGGGGAACTGTTCCTGAGGGGACCTTCCTGGGGGGAAGCAACAGCCGTGCCTCTGGTACTGAATCTGACCCTGTGTCCTAGAAGGGGAGGGAACTGAAGAGGATGGTAGCAGTGATCGGGGACTCTGTATTTAAGGGGACAGAGAGACAATTCTGTGGTCACGAAAAAGAAAACACGGACGAGACTTTGCCTCCCAGGTGCCAGGGTCCAAGATGTTCTGAATGCGTCCACAATATCCTGAAAAGGGACAGTAAGCAGTCAGAAGAAGATGTGGTACAAATTATGAGTGTCACGGATGGAGGGGACAGTCAGAGCTTTTTTCCCAAGGTGGCAAAGGCCAATATTTGAGGACATCTGTTGGTGGTGAGTGGAGGAGAGTTTCGGGGAGATTTCAGTCTGGTTATTTTACAGAGAGACCGTTCGGTGCCGGGACTGCACTGCCGGGTGGTGGGAGAGGACGATACAATTGGGGCATTTAAGGGACTCTCAGATCGACACATGGGTGGAAGAGAAATGGAGAGTTATGGGCTGTGTAGGAGGGAAGGTTCATACAGGACAGCACCACATTGTGGGCCGAATGGCCTGTACAGTGCCGTACCATTCGATGTTCACTGTGAGGCTTGGGTAGCTGTGACTGGTGGGATACTGAGGGATCGGTGCTGGAGATCCCGGTCGTTCACTCTGTTTCCCTGTGGATGCTGAAGATTTCCAGCAGCCCTCCTTTTGAATTAAACCTAAATCTTGTGCCTGGTTCCTCTCCCCACAGACCCTGTCCAGTCTGATAGTTTCCAGCACCCGATGTCGTTATTTCAGACCTGAATCGTTCTCTCTGTGTCTCTGTTCACAGACACTGTCAGTCTGAGAGTTTCCAGCACCCGATGTCGTTATTTCAGACCTGAATCGTTCTCTCTGTGTCTCTGTTCACAGACACTGTCCAGTCTGAGAGTTTCCAGCACCCGATGTCGTTATTTCAGACCTGAATCGTTCTCTCTGTGTCTCTGTTCACAGACACTGTCCAGTCTGAGAGTTTCCAGCACCCGATGTCGTTATTTCAGACCTGAATCGTTCTCTCTGTGTCTCTGTTCACAGACACTATCCAGTCTGAGAGTTTCCAGCACCCAATGTTGTTATTTCAGACCTGAATCGTTCTCTCTGTGTCTCTGTTCACAGACAATGTCCAGTCTGAGAATTTCCAGCACCCGATGTCGTTATTTCAGACCTGAATCATTCTCTCTGTGTCTCTGTTCACAGACACTGTCCAGTCTGAGAGTTTCCAGCACCCGATGTCGTTATTTCAGACCTGAATCGTTCTCTCTGCGTCTCTGTTCACAGACACTGTCCAGTCTGAGAATTTCCAGCACCCGATGTCATTATTTCAGACCTGAATCGTTCTCTCTGTGTCTCTGTTCACAGTCACTGTCCAGTCTGAGAATTTCCAGCACCCGATGTCATTATTTCAGACCTTATACATTCATGGGCAGAACGTGGAGACTCCACACACACAGCACCTGATATCAGGATGGAACCCACGTCCCCAGAGTGTGCGGCATGACTGAAGGTGTTTTTATCAGAGGAATTGGTGTTTCTTGGGATGGGATGAAGGACCACGTGGTCCTCAGTCAATTCCAGTGTTGAGAATCTGACCCAGTGTGTCTGCTGTCTGGGACGGGTGAAGGTCACGGGGACAGACAGAAGGAAACCATTTCCTCCTGTGGCCCAGACCAGAAGAAGGGAGAGTGAGACCTTCTATTGGAGATGGGCTGTACAGGGGTGAAGACAGGAAACTGAGCACTGGAAATCAGGGTTGCTTTCACCGAAAAGCCCATCCTGTCACACCCAGTCCTGGTTTCAGCACGGCCGGATCTCAGCAATCCCTCCTGTATATGTCACCTTATCATCTCCACATCCCCTGTTTTATTGCAGTTTATTTGAAAGCACTGATCATAGATAAATATTGAAACCATCATTTACCAGAGTTGATCTAAAGCTCTGTTTCCCCACCGTTTCCCTCCAGTCATTAAGATGTCCCATATTTGGAATTCCTGTTGCATTCAGCCAATATCTTATGTTGTGTGCATCACGGCTCCTTGGGTCCTTGCAGTGCAAAAACAGTTGTGTCTAACGTTCCTGCCCTGGGTGTTGTTATGTGGACAATCCTGTTCTGCAGGTATTCAGCAGATCTCCGAAAGGGAAAGTATTTTGAACCGGGGACTACTGGGTCGGGACAGGCATCCAGTGAACAGGCTGAAGGTTTATTCCAGGAAGTAGTTTGTGCCCTCTGCCTTGATTTCTTCACCACTCTGGGTAGTTGCGTCCTGGCAAGTCAGGCGGAGAAGGCTGAAGAATTGAACCTGAATCGGAACGAGATGGAGATGAGATCTCAGTGTGAGAAACATCGGGAGGAACTGAAGCTGTTTTGTGACACGGACAAGCAACTGGTCTGTGTGATTTGTAGAGACGCGAGAGAACACAAGACTCACAACTTCATGCCGATTGAAGAAGCTGTTGAGATTTACAAGGTAAATACAAACAGACTTTGATTACTTGGAAATTTACCATATCCTTATTTTACTGACGTTTTGTTCTTGAACCCAATCCCAGTGTCAAGTTAAATCGTCGTTCGAATCTCTGACAGGGAAGAAATCTGCCATCCAGGAGTTGGAACAGCGACAGAAACAGAAGATTTCTGGAGTGAGGGTGAGATGTGTTTCCAGTTTTCCGGGTCTGTGTGGGTTAATTCTCTTTATTGCCGGGTAACATCAGCCACCACCTTTCATTTGACAGGAACAGTCACACAGTCTGCAGGCCAACGTCACATCTGAATTTGCTAAAATACACCAGGTTCTGGCTGAGAGAGAGCAGCGCCTACTGAGTGATCTCAGGGCAGAGGAGGAGAAGATTCTGAACACCATGGAGAAAAATCTTCAGGAGATTGAAGAGAATTTAACCTCTGTAGAGGAGAAACTCTCCAAGTTACAGGAACGGATGAATGAGGAAGACAGTGCGACGTTTCTGAAGGTGAGGAATTGTTGTTGAGTGAAAGCCCACAGTCTGTTCTGGAGCAGACCTGCTCTTGTCACCAAACTAATAGATCAAGAGTCTCTCTGGTCTTCCCCGGGATTGAGCTGCTGGAACCTGCATGCTGAGTTATTGATCACTTTGTGCAGCCTAAATGTAATATTCCCCTGAACCTCGCGTTAAAATCCATTCGCCGTCCCTCGCAGTGAGAACGTGGATGTTCAGTCCCAGTCAATTCAGATCTGTGTTTTATTTATTACAGGAGGAGTTGTGTCAGGACAGGAGGTAGGACAGACCCTTTACTGAAACTCTGCACCGTTTGGTAAAAACATCTCAGGTAATAGTTCCAGTGACTTTATAACCCACTGTTTGATTTTACAGGGTTAATGAGGAAGCTCCGACATTGTCTGTAACAGAAGGTGCCGTAACCATCGGAGAATTCAGGGACACAATATTGAGAGGGATGTTTGATGCCATGAAGCAAGGTAGAGTTTGCAGGAATTCCTGTGTTCTGGTTTGTTATAAAAGTGAAGTTACATGGACTGAAGTGTTAGTTGTTAAAGGGATCCTGTAGGAGTGGTACTTGTGCATATGAGGATCAACTGGAGTGTGACTCAGACTCTGTCTGAGCTGATGAGGAATTCCAGCAATTTCTTTTTATTTTAGACAAGCAACAACAACTCTGTGTCTGTCTCTCTTGGTATCTCTATCTCTGCCTCTATCTCTGTTCCTTGAAATCAATCTGTCAATCTCAATATCTCTCTCTCTCTCTCAAAATGCTGGTGGAATGCAGCAGGCCAGGCAGCGTCGATAGAAAGAAGCAATGTTGATGATTCGGGCCAAGACCCTTTGTCAGGACTTTGTAGGTCCGAAACGTCAACATGACTTCTTCCTATAGATGCTGCCTGGCCTGCTGTGTTCCACCAGCATTTTGTGTGTGTTGTCTGAATTTCCAGCATCTGCAGATTTCCTTGTGTTTGATCTCTATTCTCTCTCGCTTATCTCTCTCTCTTTCTCTTTCTCTCTCTCTCTCTCTCTCTCTCTCTCCTCTCCTCTCTCTTCTCTCTCCTCTCTCCTCCTCTTTCTCTCTCTCTGTCTCTCTCTCTTTCTCTCTCTCTCTCTCTCTCTCGCTCTCTCTCTTTCTCTTTCTCTATTTCTCTCTGTCTCTTTCTCTCTCTCTCTTTCTCTCTCTATCTTTCTCTCTCTCTTTCTCTCCTCTCTCCTCTCTTTTCTCTCTTTCTCCCTCTCTCTCTTTCTCTCTTTCTTTCTCTCTCTTTCTCTCCTCTCTCTTTTCTCTCTATTTTCTCTCCTCTATTTCTCTCTCTTCTCTCTCTCTCTCTCTCTCTCTCTCTCTCTCTCTCTCTCTCTCTCTCTCTCTCTCTCCTCTCTCTCTTTCTCCCCTACTGCCCCGCCCATCTTCGATGTCTGATCTGCTGATGATTTCCAACATCTGTCTCCGAGGGCAACACTGTCTGTAGCCCCACAACCTGCCCCCAATCCCCAGGATCTCTCTAATTCTCTGCTTCTCCCTCCAGTCTACAAGACTCTGGATGTGGAATCGGCCAAGCTGTGCATCAAGGTACCGGAGGATCTGAATCGTGTGAGAGGGACCGGGGCCCAGAAGAGTCTCCCTGACACCGGGGACAGGTTAAGACCATCAGACATTCATTTATCGGTTTGATTTGTGTTCTGGGATCGAAGGGATTCACATCGGGAAGACATCACAGGAAGGTGGAGGTGCTGGGGAATCTGGGCTGGAGGGTGGGAGTATTCACAGAAACTGCACCCTCTCTGTAGGGTCATGCGGTGTCACGAGAGTTAGAGCTGCTGCCTCCAGAGACCAGATTTCAATTCCGGTCATTGGTGTCTGTGTGGGGTACGGGGAAGTGGGGAGATGGGGTATCGGGCTGATGGGATTGCTCCCCTGAGAGTAGATATAAACACCCAGATGGGAGTGTGAGAGAGGAAACGTTACAGAGAGAAAGAAATTACTTCAGGGCCACTTTGGTAACAGTGTTTCTCGCTCTGTGTTTAGTGAGGAGTACAATAAACTTGGAGATTGGGGAGTGAGACTGTTGTCTGAGGCTCTGAGGGACCCGGAGTGTAAAATACAGAAACTGGGGTAAGTACCAGACTGGTAGTCTGTTGATGTTTGTGTGGGTAAAGTTCCAATAATGCCCCAGTTCTGTTCTGATGAACCCCTGTGTCACTGTTCAAACCGTTGATGGTGACCTGTGGAGACTGACACTGAACCTGTTTGTTTCTCTCTTCTGTTTCCTCTCCGTCCATCAGGTTGACAGCTGATCGTTTCACATCTGAGTTTGAGCACTTCATCTCCGCTCTCAGTACAAACCGCTCACTGAGAGAGGTGGAGCTGGAACTGAGCGAAAATAAACTGGGAGATTGGGGAGTGAAACTGTTGTCTGAGGCTCTGAGGAACCCGGAGTGTAAAATACAGAAACTGGGGTAAGTACCAGACTGTGGGGGATTGGGGATGATCATCACTCCATCGATCTCCAATTGACGATGCTGCTGCACAGCCTGATTAACAAGTTCTCACCTCGGACTCCATCAGGGCCACTCACCTCCCCCTCTGCAAGGGTCAGAGTGTTTTCAGTGTCGTCTGTTCCCCTCAGGTCACTGTGTGTGTCTGAGGTGGAATCATCTCTTCTAACACACCCGTGTATGGAAGGAGAATGCAGTTTCCTTCACCGAGTTCCCTGTGCGGTTTCGGACACAACAGGAAATTACTAGTCAGTTGGACACCCTCAGTCTCACAGAAAAATGTGTTGGGAAATGGATCCGGACCACTAAACGTTGAACATTTCTCACTGATGGATTTAAACTTGACTCAGTGTTTTGGTAACTTTAATTCTCCAACTTTTGACCTGGAGCTGGTTTAATATTCTCACTGAACTGTAAATCGATGCAACCCTCAGCTCTGAGTGTGGGGTTGGAGAATATTCTTGCTGTGGTGAAACCGGTTTTCAGTGTGGGTGTTTCCCCGAGGCAGCATTGTGTCGGTGTGGTGACTGGGTTGGGATGTACAGTTAACAGAGATGGTGAGTGGAGTCCCCTGCAAGGTTGGTTCTGTGAGCACAGAATGTCTGGTCAGACACAGAGGCAGTTGTGCTGTTGTGTAATAGCCCATTCAGAGGATGAGCTCTGGGATGATGTGAGGAACACAGGGATGTGCCGGGTTTTTCTGTGGAGACGGGACAAGGGGAGGGTAAGCTGGGAGTGTGGGAGGTTACACTGCCTCCCTGTGATTCAGTATCGAGCACAAGGTCCAGAGTGGTGGTTCAAAGTTGAAAGTAAAGTTTTTTATCGGACTACATACACGTCACCACGTAGAAAGTTGAGATTCTTTTTCTGAAAGCATACTTAGCAAAACTATAGAACAGTTTTTGTAAGCTAAATATCAGGAACTGTTGGCTGTAAACAAATTGTACAAATGCAGATAAAAATTAAGAGTAATAAATAACAAGCATAAACTAACAATATAACAGAGTTCTGAAATTACTTTTTAAATATGTAGCGATCCCCTTTTGTTTGAGAAGACATAAGAGCGTAAGAAATAGGAGCAGGATTAGGCCATCTGCCTCATCTCCATCCTAAATCTACTCCCCCCAAATCTTGAGGCTATGTCCCCTAGTTCTAGTCTCACCTTCCAGTGGGAACAAATTTCCTGCCTATCTGATCTATCCCTTTCATAATGTTATACGTTTTATAAGATCTCCTCTTGTTCTTTTGAATTCCAAAGAATACAGTCCCAGTCAACTCAATCTTTCCTCATAGTCTAACCCCTCATCTCTGGAATCAACCTGGTGAACCTCCTCTGCACCACCTCCAAAGCCAGTCTATCCTTCCTCAAGTACGGAGACCAGAACCAGTATTCACCAGAACTGCACGCAGTACTCCAGGTGTGACCTCACCAGTACCCTGCACAGTTGCAGCGTGACCTCCCTGTTCTTAAATTCAATCTCTCTAGCAGTGAAGGCCAATGTCCCATTTCCCTTATTGGTAGCCTGCTGCTCCTGCAAACCGACTTTGCGATTCATGCACAAGCACTCGCAAGTCCCTCTGCACAGGAAAATCCTGTGTTTAAATAACAATCTGATCTTCCAATTTTCCTTCCAAAGTGAATGACCTCACATTTACCAACATTGTACTCCATCTGCCAGACCCTTGCCCACTCACTTAACCTAATTATTATCTCCAGACTCTCCGTATCCTCTGCACAATTTGCTTTTCCACTCAATTCAGTGTCATCAGCAAACTTAGACACACTGCACTCTGTCCCCTCTTCCAGATCATTAATGAATATCGTGAACAGTTGTGCGCCCAGCACTGACCCGTGTGCGACACCACTCGTCACTGATCGCCAACCAGAGAAACACCCATGTATCCCAACTCTCATATATAACCATATAAGAATAACAGCACAGAAGCAGGCCATCTCGGCCTTTCTCGTCCGTGCCGACGCTTACTCTCACCTAGTCCCACTGACCCGCACTCTGCCCATGGCCCTCCATTCCTTTCCTGTCCATATACCTATCCAATTTCACTTTAAATGACAATACTGAACCTGCCTCTACCACTTCTACTGGAAGTTCATTCCACAAAGCTACCACTCTCTGAGTAAAGAAATTCCCCCTCATGTTACCCTCAAACTTTTGCCCCCTGACTTTCAAATCATGTCCTCTTGTTTGAATCTCCCCTACTCTCAATGGAAAAAGTCTATCCACATCAACTCTATCTATACCCCTCATAATTTTAAATACCTCTATCAAGTCCCCCCTCAACCTTTTACGCTCCAAAGAATAAAGATCTAACGTGTGCAACCTTTCACTGTAACTTCGGTGCTGAATCCCAGGTAACATTCTAGTAAATCTCATCTGTACAAAGAATAAAGACCTAACTTGTTCAACCTTTCTCTGTAACTTAGGTGCTGAAACCCAGGTAACATTCTAGTAAATCTCCTCTGTACTCTCTCTATTTTGTTGATATCTTTCCCATAATTCGGTGACCAGAACTGTAACAATACCAATGCCTTGTACAATTTTAACATTACATCCCAACTCCTATATTCAATGCTCGGATTTATAAAGGCCAGCATACCAAAAGCTTTCTTCACCACCCTATCCACTTGAGATTCCACCTTCAGGGAACTATGCACCATTATTCCTAGATCACTCTGTTCTACTGCTTTACTCAATGCCTACCATTAACCATGTATGTCCTATTTGGATTATTCCTACCAAAATGTAGCACCTCACACTTATCAACATTAAACTCCATCTGCCATTTTTCAGCCCATTCTTCTAACTGCCCTAAATCTCTCTGCAAGCTTTGAAAACCTACTTCATTATCCACAACACCACCTACCTTACTATCAACTGCATACTTACTAATCCAATTTACCACCCCATCATCCAGATCATTAATGTATATGACAAACAACATTGGACCCAATACAGATCCCTGAGGCACACCACTAGTCACCAGCCTCCAACCTGACAAACAGTTATCCACCACTACTTTCTGGCATCATCTATCTAGCCAGTGTTGAATCCATTTTACCACTTCAATATTAATACCTAACGATTGAACCTTCCTAACTAACCTTCCGTGTGAAACCCTGTCAAAGACCTTACTGAAGTCCATATAGACAACATCCACTGCTTTACCCTTGTCAACTTTCCTCGTAACCTCTTCAAAAAATTCAATAAGGTTTGTCATACATGACCTTCCACGCACAAATCCATGCTGACTATTCCTAATCAGACCCTGTCTATCCAGATAATTATATATACCATCTCTAAGAATACTTTCCGTTAATTTACCCACCACTGACGTCAAACTTACAGGCCGATAATTGCTAGGTTTACTCTTAGAACCCTTTTTAAACAATGGAACCACATGAGCAATATGCCAATCCTCCGGCACCATCCCTGTTTCTAATGACATTTGAAAGATTTCTGTCAGAGCCCCTGCTATTTCTACACCAACTTCCCTCAAGGTCCTAGGAAGTATCCTGTCAGGATCCGGAGATTTATTCACTTTTATATTCCTTAAAAGCACCAGTACTCCTCCTCTTTAATTGTCATAGTTTCCATAACTTCCCTACTTGTTTCCCTTACCTTACACAATTCAATATCCTTATCTTTAGTGAATATCAAAGAAAAGAAATCGTTCAGAATCTCCCCCATCTCTTTTGGCTCTGCACATAGCTGTCCACTCTGATTCTCTAAGGGACCAGTTTTATCCCTCACTATCCTTTTGCTATTAACATAACTGTAGAAACCCTTCGGATTTATTTTCACCTTACTTGCCAAAGCAACCTCGTGTCTTCTTTTAGCTTTTCTAATTTCTTAAGATTCTTATTACATTCTTTATATTCCTCGAGCACCTTATTTACTCCATGCTGCCTATATTTATTGTAGATCTCCCTCTTTTTCCGAACTAAATTTCCAATATCCCTTGAAAACCATGGCACTCTCAAACTTTTAACCTTTCCTTTCAACCTAACAGGAACATGAAGATTCTGTACCCTCATAATTTCACCTTTAAATGACCTCCATTTCTCTATTACATCCTTCCCATCAAACAAATTGTCCCAATCCACTCCTTCTACATCCTTTCCCATCTCCTCAATTCCACCCAAATAGCCTCCCTAGACGAGTCCTCTAATCTATCCTGCCAAAGCACCACTGTAATATTTTCTCGGATAAGCAATGCAACACTTCCTCCTCTTGCCCCTCCAATTCTATCACACCTGAAGCAACAAAATCCAGGAATATTTAGTTGTCAATCACACCCCTCCTGCAACCATGTTTCACTAATAGCTACAACATCAAATTTCCAGGTATCAATCCATGCTCTAAGCTCATCCACCTTTCTTACAATGCTCCTAGCATTAAAATAGATGCATTTAAGAAACTCTCCACCTCTTCCTCTCTGTTTATCCCTAATGATGCAATCAACTTTATTAGTTTTTTCTTCCTTCTCCCCTACATCTTCGTTCGGAGCGCTCCCCTTCTCTATCACCTGCCTATCCTCCCTCACACTCTGTCTACTAGCTTTCTCTATTTGTGAACTAACCTCCTCTCCCCTAGTCTCTTCAATTTGATTCCCACCCCCTAACCATTCTAGTTTAAAGTCTCCCCAGTAGCCTTAGCAAATCTCCCCACCAGGATATTGGTCCCCCTAGGATTCAAGTGTAACCCGTCCTTTTTGTACAGGTCACACCTGGCCTAAAAGAAGTCCCAATGATCCAGAAACTTGAATCCCTGCCCCCTGCTCCAATCCCTCAGCCACGCATTTATCCTCCACCTCATTCCATTCCTACTCGCGTGGCACAGGCAGAAATCCCGAGATTACTACCTTTGTGGTCCTT
Organism: Hypanus sabinus; assembly: GCF_030144855.1. Taxonomy (NCBI): domain Eukaryota; kingdom Metazoa; phylum Chordata; class Chondrichthyes; order Myliobatiformes; family Dasyatidae; genus Hypanus; species Hypanus sabinus. The sequence continues at coordinate 196,214 of NW_026781389.1, forward strand.
CTTCTCAACTACCTTCCTAACTCCCTATATTCTCCTTTCAGGACCTCTTCCCTTTTCCTACCTATGTCATTGGTACCTATATGTACCACAACCTCTGGCTCCTCACCCTCCCACTTCACGATATCTTGGACATGATCAGAAACATCCCGGACCCTGCCACCAAGGACGCAAACTACCATCCGGGTCTCCTGAGCGCGTCCACAGAATTGCCTATCTGACCCCCTAACTATCGAGTCCCTTATTACTACTGCCTTCCTCTTCCTTTCCCTACCCTTCTGAGCTACAGGGCCGGACTCTGTGCTGGAGGCATGGTCACTGTTGCTTCCCCCAGGTAGGCTGTTCCTCCCCTCCAACAGTACTTGAGTACAGGAGTACCTAGTGTCAAGGGGTACAGCCACTGGGGTACTCTCTAGTAACTGACTCTTCCCCTTCCCCCTCCTAACTGTGACCCACCTGTCTGCCTCCCGTAGCCCTGGTGTGACCACCTGCCTGTAACGCCTTTCTATCAACTCCTCGCTCTCCCTGACCAGATGAAGGTCATCGAGCTGCAGCTCCAGTTCCCGAACGCGGTCCCTTAGGAGCACCTGGCACAGATGTGGACGTCCGGGAGACTAGGAAACTCCAGGACCTCCCACATCCGACACCGAGAACAACAAGCTGCCCTCACACTCATAGTTCCCCCTTTCCTCAAATAACAGGAAAAACTGAAACCTAAACCTATCTTGCCTTGCCTGTTTCCACCTAAGCCCGTTGAGCCCATGCCCTTAAGCCTTCACTCTGCTCCTGGCTCACTCCGCTGCCTGCTGTATAAGGCTGTGTCCTTTTTAAATCTTCCCAACTCTCTGCTTTCTATTAGTTAACCAATCGTCTTTCCATACTAATGCATCACCCCCAACTCTATGCACCCTTATTGTATGGATAAGTCTTTCATGTGGCACCTTCTCGAAAGCCTTCTGGAAATCCAAGTAAATAACACCCATCTGTTCCCCTCTATCCACTGTGCTCGTCACAGATACGAGGGGGGAGGGGAACCAGAGTATAAGAACAGATGTATGGGAGAAGGAAGAAAAGGAAGATAGTAAAGTTGTTTGCACAGTTAGAGATAAACAGAGAGGAAGAGGTGCAGAATCTGTTAAATACAATTACTGTATTTACTAAGGAGAAGGATATTGTGTAAAGTAAGGGAAACAAGTAGAGAAGTTATGGAAACTATGACAATTAAAGAGGAGGAGAACTGGTGCTTTTAAGGAATATAAAAGTGAATAAATCTCCGGATCCTGACAGGATACTTCCTAGGACCTTGAGGGAAGTTGGTGTAGAAATAGCAGGGGCTCTGACAGAAATCTTTCAAATGTCATTAGAAACAGGGATGGTGCCGGAGGATTGGCATATTGCTCATGTGGTTCCATTGTTTAAAAAGGGTTCTAAGAGTAAACCTAGCAATTATCGGCTTGTAAGTTTGACGTCAGCGGTGGGTAAATTAATGGAAAGTATTCTTAGAGATGGTATATATAATTATCTGGATAGACAGGGTCTGATTAGGAATAGTCAGCATGGATTTGTGCATGGAAGGTCATGTATGACATACCTTATTGAATTTTTTGAAGAGGTTACGAGGAAAGTTGACGAGGGTAAGGCAGTGGATGTAATCTATATGGACTTCAGTAAGGTCTTTGACAAGGTTTCACACGGAAGGTTAGTTAGGAAGGTTCAATCGTTAGGTATTAATATTGAAGTAGTAAAACGGATTCAACAGTGGCTGGATGGGAGATGCCAGAGAGTAGTGGTGGATAACTGTTCGTCAGGTTGGAGGCTGGTGACTAGTGGTGTGCTTCAGGGATCTGTACTGGATCCAATGTTGTTTGTCATGTACATTAAAGATCTGGATGACAGTCTGCCCTTGCACCATCCTCTCGTCACCTCACCAAGGATTGGTTTCCTCGTCCTCCCCAACACCCTACCAGCCTCTGCATCCAGCATAATTTTTGTTTTCTTCCATGGCCTTTGTCCTCTCCTATCAGGCACCCCCTTCTTCAGCCCTGTATCTCTTTCAATAATCAACTTCCCATTTCTTTACTTCATCCCTCCCACTCCCGGTTTCCCGTCACCTTGTGTTTTTCTCTCTCCTCTCCCCCTACCTTTTTAATCTGCTCCTCATCTTTTTTTCTCCTGCCCTGCTGAAGGGTTTTGGCCCGAAACATCGACTGTTTACTCTTTTCCATAGATGCTGCCCGATCTGCTGAGTTCCTCCTGCATTTTGTGTGTGTTGCACTGAACATTACTGTGGGTCTTGGTGAAAGTGGGATTAATAAACCTTGGGATTAAACTTCTCATCTCTCTCTGATCCACAGTCTACGGTCTGTCGGTCTCACAGCTGCCGGTGTTATGGATCTTGCATCTGCTCTCAGTACAAACTGCTCACTGACGGAGCTGGAGCTGGCTGATAATGAACTGGGAGATTCAGGAGTGGAATTGGTGACGAAGGCTCTGAAGAACCCGTGGTGTAAAATACAGAGACTGGGGTAAGTACCAGACTGTGAGGGATTGAGATCACTCCATCGATCTCCACAGCTGAGTAACGGGCCCTCACCTCGGGCTCCATCGGGTCCACTCACGGATTTCGTTTTGAAGTTCATTGTCATAGGCCGATATAACGAGGTTGTAAATGTTATGACAATTAGCTTTCTGCAGCAACACTGCAGCATATTACAAACAAGTCAGATATTAATTCATTGCACAAATTAACATTAATTTATATATTTAAATTAGACCATCAGACTTTGGAGCAGAAGTAGGCTATTCAGCCTATCAAATCTCCATTGCCATTTCTTTCATCATGGCTGATCCATTTCCCTCAACCCCAGTCTCCTGCCTTCTCCCCATTACTTTACATGCCCTGACTCATCAAGAAACTCTGCCTTAAATATATCCAATGAGCTGGCCTTCTTTACCACTTGTGGCAATGAATTCCACAGATTCCTCATTATTCTGTCTGATTATGGACGTCCTTCCACACTGAGGTTGTGCCCTCTCATCCTAGACATCCCCAATGATAGGAAACATCCTCACCACATCGACCGTATCCACGCCTTTCAACATTCGATGGGTTTCAATAAGATCCCCCCCCCCCATTCTTCTATATTCCCTAGGACAGGGGTCGGCAACGTTTACCACTGAAAGAGCCAATATGGACCCATTTCCCACAGAAAAGAAAACACTGGGAGCCACAAAATGAAATAACACTGCATACAACGGGTTTTTTTTGCCTTTATGCTATGTATAAACAAACTATAATGTGTTGCATTTATGAAATTGATGAACTCCTGCAGAGAAAACGAAATTACATTTCTGCATGCAACAAAAACATTTTGAACTCCGAAAAAAAGATGTTGGGTTGAAGGTTACTCCGTAGGTAGCCTACCTTGGATCGAAGAATTAAAAGAATGCGCGCACTGGCGGGCGTCAGGCATTGGCAGTTGTGATGTATATTAACAGTGATAAAAAAACACGTTGTAGCGGTGTGCTACACGCAGCGCTAAAATAAAGACACTGCAGTCAAAGGTAACTTTATTCGAACTAAACAGCCTTGCTTTAAAGCCTCCCTCAACCCGTCCCCGTGGGCACGGATGCTGCAAAAGACACGTACTCACAAACCCCCGTAGGCTATCTCCCTTAGTCGGAACGGTGGCTAATTGTGAGCCGGTTCGGATGTGCCAGGAAACGGTGTCTCCGCAAAGTTTTCAGATTGTACAAGATCACCATAATCTTCAAATTTCGAATTACATTTCAAAAGCTAACAAACCACGGGGAGCAGCATCACAGAGATCAAAGAGCCGCATGTGGCTCTGGAGCCGCAGGTTGCCGACCTCTGCCCTAGGACCTTGAGGGAAGTTAGTGTAGAAATAGCAGGGGCTCTGACAGAAATATTTCAAATGACTTTAGAAACGGGGATGGTGCCGGAGGATTGGCGTATCACTCATGTGGTTCCATTGTTTAAAAAGGGTTCTAAGAGTAAACCTAGCAATTATCAACCTGTAAGTTTGACGTTAGTGGTGGGTAAATTAACGGAAAGTATTCTTAGAGATGGTATATATAATTATCTGGATAGACAGGGTCTGATTAGGAACGGTCAACATTGATTTATGCGTGGAAGGTCATGTTTGTCAAATCTCATTGAATTTTTTGAAAAGGTTACGAGGAAAGTTGACAAAGCAGTGGATGTTGTCTATATGGGCTTCAGTAAGGTCTTTGACAGGGTTTCACACGGAAGGTTAGTTAGGAAGGTTCAATCGTTAGGTATTAATATTGAAGTAGTAAAATGGATTCAACACTGGCTAGATAGATGATGCCAGAGAGTAGTGGTGGATAACTATTTGTCAGGTTGGAGGCCAGTGACTAGCGGTGTGCCTCAGGGATCTGTACTGGGTCCAATGTTGTTTGTCATATACATTAATGATCTGGATGATGGGGTGGTAAATTGGATTAGTAAGTATGCAGATGATACTAAGGTAGGTGGCGATGTGGATAATGAAGTAAGTTTTCAAAGCTTGCAGAGAGATTTAGGCCAGTTAGAAGAGTGGGCTGAACGATGGCAGATGGAGTTTAATGCTGATAAGTGTGAGGTGCAACATTTTGGAAGGACTAATCAAAATAGGACATACATGGTAAATGGTAGGGCTTTCAGGAATGCAGAAGAACAGAGTGATCTAGGAATAATGGTGCAAAGTTCCCTGAAGGCAGAGTCTCAAGTGGATAGGGTGGTGAAGAAAGTTTTTGTTATGTTCGCCTTTATAAATCAGAGCATTGAGTACAGGAGTTGGGATGTAATGTTAAAATTGTACAAGGCATGGGTAAGGCCGAATTTGGAGTATTGTGTAAAGTTCTGGTCACCGAATTATAGAAAAGATGTCAACAAAATAGAGAGAGTACAGACAAGATTTACCAGAACGTTATCTGGATTTCAGCACCTAAGTTACAGAGAAAGGTTGCACAAGTTAGGTCTTTGGAGCGTAAAAGGTTGAGGGGGGACTTGATAGAGGTATTTAAAATTATGAGGGGGGTAGATAGAGTTGATGTGGATAGGCTTTTTCCATTGAGATTAGGGGGAGATTCAAGCAAGAGGACATGAGTGGAGAGTTAAGGGGCAAAAGTTTAGGGGTAACAAGAGGGGGAATTTCTTTACTCAGAGGGTGGTAGCTGTGTGGAACGAGCTTCCGGTAGAAGTGGTAGAGGCAGGTTTGGTATTGTCATTAAAAAAAAAAGGATAGGTATATGGACAGGAAAGGAATGGAGGGTAATAGGTTGAGTGCGGGTCAGTAGGACTAGGTGAGAGTAAGTGTTCGGCATGGACTAGAAGGGCCGAGATGGCCTGTTTCCGTGCTGTCATTGTTATATGATAAGCTTTTCAATCCCGGATTCATTCCCGTGAAACCTCTCCAATGTCAGCACATCTATTCTTAGATAAGGGACCCCAATTGAGGCTTCACCAATGCCTATAAAGCCTCAGAATTAGATCTTTGTTTTAATATTCTAGTTCTTTAGGGAATCCTGCACGAGGACTCCCTAGTCAGTTTGTACCTCAGATTTTTGAATTTTCTCTCCATTTAGAAAATAGTCTGCTCATTTATTTCCTTGGCCCAAGTGCATGGACATTCACTTCCCAGCATGGTATTCCATCTGCCACTCCTTTGCCCATTCTCCTAATCTACAGTAAGTCCAGCAACCGCACTGCTTCCTGAACACTACCTACTCCTCCACCTGTCTTTGCATCATCCGCAAACTTTGTAACAGAGCCATCAGTTACGTCATCCAAAAGATTGACATAAAACGTAAAAAGAGTCAGTCCCAACACACACCCCTGTGGATCACCACTCGTCAGCGGCTCCCTTTATTTCCATTCTTTGCCTCCTACCAATCAGCCACTGCTTTATCCATGCCAGTATCTTTCCTGTAATACGGTGGGCTCTATCTTGCTTAGCACCCTCATGCCTGGCACCTTGTCAAAATCCTTTTGATTATCCAAGTATACAAGATCCACCAATTCTCCTTTGTCTATCCTGCTTGTTATTTTCTCCCAGGGAATTCCAACACATTTGTCAGACAAGATGTTCCCTGAAGGAAGCCAAACCAACTTTGACCAATTTTATCGTGTCTCCAAGTGCCCTGAAACCTCATCCTTAATGGTGGAATTCAACATCTTTCCAACCACTGCAGTCAGGTTAACTGATGTTCAATTTCCTTTCCTTTGCCTCCCTCCCATCTTGAAGAGTGGAACAACATTTGCAAGTTGCCAGTCCTCCAGAACCATGCCAGAATCTGTTGATTTTTCAAGGATTATTATTAATACATCCACAACCTCTTCAGCCACCTCTTTCAGAACCCTGGGGTACAGTCCATCTATTCCAGGTGATTGATTTACCTTCAGAACTCGCAGCTCCAAAGGTCCAATTTAACGTCAGAGAAGTGTATTCGATATACATCCTGAAATGCTTTTTCTTCGCAAACATCCTCGAAAACAGAGAAGTACCCCAAGAATGAATGACAGATAAACAGAACCCCAAAGTCCCCCCCCAGTTCCCCTCCCCCCCGTGAGTAAGTGTCAATGAGCAACATTCCTCCCTGCCCCCCACCAAAAAGGCATGCATCGGTACCACCACCGAGCACTCGATGTGTGCAAAGCAACAGCAAAGTCACAGACTTGCAGTTACTCCAAAGACTTTGCGTTTCGTCCGCACATGACATACCGCAGATTCTCTCTCTCCCTAATAAGGGAGAAAAAGGTGTCTCCATTCTTCACCAGTGAGCGGGGAGACATAGCAAACAACTCGCTGGTTTACAATGTTAAAAGTGAGTGGGCCAGTAAAGGAGTGGAGCTTTGACTCGGGCAGCGGCCTTGTCGAGGGAAGTGCCTTGTGAGAAAAGTGCGAGTCTTTGGCTCGAGAGTCTTCGGCGAGGAGGCTGAGGGAGGAGACTACGCTGCAGTTGGAGAGTGGAGAAGTGGTGAAGAGATGACAAGTAAACTGATTCAGTGTGATGCTTGCCTGATGTGGCAGGTCAGGAACACTGATGGTGGCTCCGGCTGCTACAACTGTGAAAAGTGTGTCCAGGTTCAGCTCCTGAAGGACCATGTTGGGGCACTGGAGAGGCAACTGGATGACCTCAGGTTCATCCGGGAAAACGAGAGTTTTCTGGACAGGACCTACAGTGAGATCGTTACACCAAAGATACCGGAAGAGAGAAGGAGGGGCGATGATGAGGAAGGGATGGATGCTTGAAGTACAGGAGACCCCGGGGGATGTGCCTCGTGAAAACGGGTTCACCCTCTTGGAAGCTGTTAGGACAAAAGACACTGCCCATCTGAGAGGCAGACAGGTCTGCGAGTAAAAAACTGGCACTGAAGCAAAGCCGAGGAGACAGACGTCAGGCAGAGCCGTGGCAGTAGGGGACTCCATAGTGAGAGGTACAGAAAGGGGTTTCCACGGCAACAGGCGGGATTTGAGGATGGTGTGTTGCCTCCCTGGAGCCAGGATCCAAGACGTGAGGACCAGTTGCCGGGCATCCTCAATGGTGAGGGTGAACAGCTGGAAGTGGTAGTGCATGTCGGCACAAATGACTTCGGGAAGAGGAGGAAGGAAATTCTGCAGCGGGACTTCAGAGAACTCGGAGGAAGGCTGAAAAGCAGGACCTCCTGGGTGGTTATCTCCAGTTTGCTTCCAGTTCCTCGTGCTGGTGAGGGCAGGAACGGGGAGATATGGGATCTGAATGTGTGGCTGAGAGCTGGTGTGGCAAGCAGGGTTTTAGATTCTTAGACCACTGGGATCTGTTTTCGGGTAAGGATGAATTGTACAAAGGAGATGGGTTACACCTTAACAGGCGGGGGACCAGCATTCTGGCAGGCAGGTTTGCCACTGATACATGGGTGTGTTTAAACTAATAAGTGGGGGGGGGGGGAAGAGACAAACTGGAAGTAAAAGGATGAAGTTAAAGGGTAAGAGAATAAGAAAAGTTAAGAAAGACAACAGAATTAAAGGGGCAGAAAATTCAGAAAGAGATCGAATGAAGAAAGCTCAGTATGGCCAAGTTCAATAGGGACAAATGTGAGAAGCGAGAGGAGTAATGGATTAAAAGTATTATATATGAATGCACAAAGTGTAAGAAATAAAGTGGATGAGCTTGAGGCTCAGTTGGAAATTGGCAAGTGTGATGTTGTGGGAATAACAGAGACATGGCTGCAAGAGGACCAGGGCTGGGAAATGAATATTCAAGGGTATACATCCTATTGAGAGGACAGGCAGGTGGGCAGAGGGGGTGGGGTGGCTCTGCTGGTGAGGAATGAAATTCAGTCCCTTGCGAGTCGGGACATAGAATCAGGAGATATAGAGTTAGTATGGATAGAACTGAGAAATTGTAAGGGCAAAAAGACCCTAATGGGAGTCATCTACAGGCCCCCAAATAGTAGCCTGGATATAGGATGCAAGTTGAATCAAGAGCTAAAATTAGCATGTTGCAAAGATAATGCTACAGTTGTAATGGGGGATTTCAACATGCAGGTAAACTGGGAAAATCAGGTTGGTACTGGACCCCAAGAAAGGGAGTTTGTGGAGTGCCTCCGAGATGGATTCTTCAAGCAGCTTGTACTGGAGCCTACCAGGAAGAAGGCAATTCAGGATCTAGTGTTGTGTAATGAACCGGATTTGATAAGGGAACTCGAGGTAAGAAGCCATTAGGAGGTAGTGACCATAATATGATGTTTTAATCTACAATTTGAGAGGGAGAAGGGAAAATCGGAAATGTCAGTATTACAGTTGAACAAAGGGGACTATGGAGCCACGAGGGAGGAACTAGCCAATGTTGACTGGAAGGATACCCTAGCAGGGAAGACAGTGGAACAACAACGGCAGGTATTTCTGGGAATAATACAGAAGGTGCAGGATTGGTTCATTCCAAAGAGGAAGAAACATTCTAAGGGGAGTAGGGGGCGACCGTGGCTGACAAGGGAAGTCAAGGACAGTGTAAAAATAAAAGCGAAGAAATATAACATAGCAAAGATGAATGGGAAGCCAGAGGATTGGGAAACTTAAAGAGCAACGGAAGATAACTGAAAAGGCGATACGGGGAGAAAAGAAATGGGTGAATTGATTATGGGGAACAAGGAAATGACAGACGAGTTGAACAGGTACTTTGGATCTGTCTTAACTAGGGAAGACACAAACAATCTCCAGATGTAATAGTGGCCAGTGGACCTAGGGTAACAGAGGAACTGAAGGAAATTCACATTAGGCAGAAAATGGTGTTGGGTAAACTGAAGGCTGATAAATCCCCAGGGTCTGATGGTCTACATCCCAGGGTACTTAAGGAGGTGGCTCTAGAAATCATGGACGCATTGGTAACCATTTTCCAATGTTCTATCGATTCAGGATCAGTTCCTGAGGATTGGAGGGTAACTAATGTTATCCCTCTTTTTAAGAAAGGAGGGAGAGAGAAAACAGGGAGTTATAGACCAGTTAGCCTGATGGCAGTGGTGGGAAAAATGCTGGAGTCAATTAGAAAAGATGAAATAGCAGCACATTTGGATAGCAGTAACAGGATCAGTCCGAGTCAGCATGGATTTACGAAGGGGAAATCATGCTTGACTAATCTTCTGGAATTTTTTGAGGATATAACTATGAAAATGGACAAGGGAGAGCCAGTGGATGTAGTGTACCTGGGCTTTCTGAAAGCCTTTGATAAGGTCCCATATCACAAGATCACGTCAAAGGAGCAGAAGTAGGCCATTCGGCCCATCGAGTCTGCTCCGCCACTCCACCATGAGCTAAAGTATTCTCCCATCTAGTTCAAATTTCCGGCTTTTTCCCCATATCCCTTGATACCCTGACTAATTAGATACCTATCAATCTCCTCCTTAAGCACCCGCAATGATTGGGCCTCCACAGCTGTATGTGGCAACGAATTCCATAAATCCACAACCCTCTGGCTTAAAAAAAATTCTCTTCATCTCTGTTTTAAATGGGTATCCTCTAATTCTAAGACTGTGACCTCTTGTTCTAGACTCACCCACCAAGGGAAACAGCCTTTCCATATCTACTCTGTCCAACCCTTTCAACATTCAAAATGTTTCTATGAGATCCCCTCTCATTCTTCTATAGTCTAATGAATACAATCCAAGAGCTGACAAATGCTCCTCATATGTTAGTCCCTGCATTCCAGGAATCATCCTCGTGAATCTTCTCTGAACTCTCTCCAACATCAGCACATCCTTTCTAAGATAGGGAGCCCAAAACTGCACGCGGTATTCCAAATGGGGTCTGACCAGTGCCCCACAGAGCCTCATCAACACCTCCTTACTCTTATACACTATTCCTCTTGAAATGAATGCCAACATAGCATTCGCTTTCTTTACTGCCGATCCAACCTGATGGTTAACCTTTAGGGTATCCTGCACTAGGACCCCCAAGTCCCTTTGCACTTCTGATTTTTGAATTTTCTCCCCATCTAAATAATAAGCTACCCGATTGTTTCTTCTTCCAAAATGTACAACCGTACATTTCTCAACATTGTATCTCATCTGCCATTTCTTTGCCCACTCTCCTAAACTTATCAAATCTCTCTGCAAACTTTCCGTTTCCTCAACACTTCCTGCTCCTCCACCTATCTTGGTGTCATCCGCAAACTTAGCCACAAAACTATTTAATCCATAATCTAAGTCATCGACATACAGTGTTAAAAGAAGAGGCCCCAACACTGACCCCTGCGGAACACCACCAGTAACCGGCAACCAACTAGAATAGGATCCTTGCATTCAACGTATAATTCTCCGTAACTTCCGCCACCTCCAACGGGATCCCACTACTAAGCACATCTTTCCCTCCCCCCCCTTTTCCTGCTTTCCGCAGGGATCGCTTCCTACGTGACTCCCTTGTCCGCTCGTCCCCCCCATCCCTCCCCACTGATCTCCCTCCTGGCACTTATCCTTGTAAACGGAACAAGTGCTACACCTGCCCTTACACTTCCTCCCTCACCACCATTCAGGGCCCCAGTCAGTCCTTCCAGGTGAGGCAACACTTCACCTGTGAGTCGGCTGGTGTGGTATACTGCGTCTGGTGCTCCCGGTGTGGCCTTTTATATATTGGTGAGTCCCTGCATATTGGTGAGACCGTTTCGCTGAACACCTACGCTCGGTCCGCCAGAGAAAGCAGGATCTCCCAATGGCCACGCATTTTAATTCCACGTCCCATTCCCATTCTGATATGTCTATCCATGGCCTCCTCTACTGTCAAAATGAATCCAAACTCAGGTTGGAGAAACAACACCTTATACACCGGCTGGGCAGCCTCCAACCTGATGGCATGAACATTGACTTTACTTACCTCCGTTAATGCCCCTCCTCCCCTTCTTACCCCATCCCTGACATATTTAGTTGTTTGTTTTTTTTCTCTTTCTCTGCCCAACACTCTACCTGTTCTCCATCTCCCGCTGGTGCTCCCCTCCCCCTTTCTTTCTCCCGAGGCCTCCCATCCCATGATCCTTTCCTTACTCCAGCTCTGTATCACTTTCGCCAATCACCTTTCCAGCTCTTAGCTTCACCCCAATCCCTCCGGTCTTCTCCAATCATTTCGCATTCCCCCCCCCCACTACTTTCAAATCTCTTACTATCTTTCCTTTCAGTTAGTCCTGACGAAGGGTCTTGGCCCGAAACATCGACAGTGCTTCTCCTTATAGATGCTGCCTGGCCTGCTGTGTCCACCAGCATTTTGTGTGTCTTGCCTGTATTCCCACACTTTGCTTTCTGCCTATCAGCCAATGCTCCAATCATTCCAATATCCTTCCTGTAATTCCATAGACCCTCATCTTATTAAACAGCCTCTTATGCGGCAGCTTATCAAAGACCTTTTGGAAATCCAAATACACAACATCCACAGCCTCTCCCTTGTCAATCTTATTTGAGATTACCTCAAAAAATTCCAATAGGTTGGTGAGGCAAGATCTTCCCTTCATGAAACCATGTTGGCTTGGGCCTATCTCGTCATGCACCTCAAGGTAATTCATAACCTCATCCTTGAGAATCGACTCCAATAACTTTCCAACTACTGATGTCAGACTAATAGGTCTGTAATTTTCTTTTTGCTGCCTCCCCCCTTTCTTAAACAACGGAACTACATTCGCGACCTTCCAGTCCTCCGGGGCCGTGCCAGAGTCTACTGATTCCTGGAAGATTATTTCCAATGCCTCCATAATCTCCAAAGCCACCTCCTTCAGAACCCGAGGATGCACTTCATCCGGTCTGGGAGACTTATCTATCCTTAGTCCATTTGGCTTCTCAAGCACTTTCTCTCTAGTAATCTTGACTGTACCTAGTTCAATTCCCTGAGACCTCTGGCTATCAGGTATGTTGCTAATGTCTTCCACCATGAAGACTGATGCAAAATACTCATTTAGTTCCTCTGCCATCTCTTTGTTACCCATTATAATTTCTCCAGCATCCTTTTCAATAGGTCCTATATCTACCTGTGTCACTCTTTTACTCTGCATATATTTAAAAAAACTTGTCCTTTTTTATGTTAATTGCCAATTTCCTTTCATAATTCATCTTTTCTTTCCTAATGACTTTCTTAGTTTCCTTCTGTAAATTTTTAAAATTCATCCAGTCCTCAGTTTTCCCACTAATTTTTGCTTCCTTGTACGCTGCCTCTTTTGCTTTTATTTTAGCCTTAACTTCTCTCGTTAGCCACATTTGTGTCATTTTTCCTTTTATGATTTTCTTTTTTCTTGTAGGAATTTCATCCAGTTCTGCTCTACTGTCCCTCCATTTAGCTTACTTTTCCAATCAACTTGGGCCAGTTCCTCTCTCATACCACTGTAATTTCCTTTGTTCCACTGAAATATTGATACACCTGATACCAGCTTCTCCTTTTCAAATTTGAAACTGAACTCAATCATATTATGTTCACTACTTCCAAGGGGTTCCATTACCTCCAGCTCCCTAATCACCTCAGGCTCATTAAACAGCACCCAATCCAAAACAGCCGATCCCCTGGTGGGCTTACGGACAAGCTGCTCCAAAAAGCCATCCCATAGGCATTCTACAAACTCCCTCTCCTGAGATCCAGTACCTTCCTGACTTTCCCAATCCACTTTCATATTAAAATCTCCCATAATTATCTTGACATTTCCCTTCTGACACGCTTTTTCTATTTCCAGCTGTAACTTGTAGTCCACATCCTGGCTGCTGTTTGGAGGCCTGTATATAACTGCTATTAGTGTCTTTTTACCTTTGCCATTTCTTAACTCGACCCATAAGGATTCTACCTCTTCTGATCTTATGTCCCTTCTTTCTAGTAATTTGATACATTGCTTACCATCAGGGCCATGCCACCCCCTTTACCTACCCTCCTATCTTTCCTATACACTGTGTATCCTTGGATATTCAGCTCCCAATCACATCCATCAATTAGCCATGACTCGGCGACGGTCACAATGTCTTATCTTTTACCTGTAGCTGTACATCATGGTCATCCACTTTATTTCTAATGCTGCGGGCATTTAAGTATAATACACTTAGATAGTATCCGTTACTGATCTTACTATATTTCTATCGCACAGCAAATTATCCTTCTATTCACCTGCCTGTCCTTCTTGCCATCTTTGCTGCACAGTATCTTTGACTTATTTCTATTTTCCTCTTCCTCGACCCTAACACCCTGGTTTCCTTCCCCTTGCCAACTTAGTTTAAACCCTCCCTATCAGCTATATTAAACAATCCCGTCAGGATATTAGTACCCTTTGAGTTCAGGTGTAACCCATTGTTTCTGTATAAGTCATGCCTCCCACAAAATAGATCCCAGTGATCCAAGAATTTGAAGCCCTGCCCCCTGCACCAGTTACTTAGCCACACATTTTTCTGCTTAATTCTGCTATTCTCACCATCATTAGCGAGTGGCTCAGGCAGTAATCCTGAGATTATTACTCTGGAGGTCCAGCTTTTCAATTTTCTTCCCTGCTCCCAGTAATCTTCCTTCAGGACTTCCTCTCTTTTTTTTGTCTATGTCATTGGTACCAACATGTACCAAGACTTCTGGTTGCTTGCCCTCTCTCCTGAGAATACTCTGGACCCGATACCGGCACCCTGGTACCAGGGAGGCAACACACCATTCGGGTATCCTTGTCCAGCTCGCAGAATCTCTTGTCTGTTCCCCTCACGATGGAATCCCCGATAACGACAGCATTTCTCCTTGATGTCTTTATCACGGCACTAGGCAGAGTGCCAGAGTCCAGTTCATTGTGGTCTTCCTCTGTCCGGTCAACCTCTCCAACGGTATCTAAAACTATATATCAATTCCTGAGGGGTCTGTCACAGGGGTGCTGTCCATGATCTCTCTGTAGGTACTATCCATCACCTCCTCACTTTCTGTAATTAGCTGAAGGTCATCAAGTTGTTGCTCCAGATCCCTCACACGATCCCTAAGGAGCTTCATCTCATTGCATCTGGAGCAGATGTAATCCTGGGGGAGGCTGGGAGTCTCCCAAGGTCCCCACATCTGCCACTCCAGGCACAGCACTGATCCAGCTGTTGGCTCTAAATAAACAAACCTGTAATCATATAGGAGATTTGTGGGCAAAATTAGAGCACATGGTATCAGGGTAGGGTACTAACATGGATAGAAAATTGGTTGGCAGACAGGAAACAAAGAGTGGGGATTAACGGGTCCTTTTCAGAATGGCAGGCAGTGACGAGTGGGGTACCGCAAGGCTCGGTGCTGGGACCGCAGCTATTTACAATATACATTAATGATTTAGATGAAGTGATTAAAAGTAACTTTAGCAAATTTGCAGATGACGCAAAGCTGGGTGGCAGTGTGAAATATGAGGAGGATGTTAGGAGAATGCAGGGTGACTTGGACAGGTTGGGTGAGTGGGCAGAAGCATGGCAGATGCAGTTTAATGTGAATAAATGTGAGATTATCCACTTTGGTGGCAAGAACAGGAAGGCAGATTACTATCTGACTGGTGTCAAGTTAGGAAAAGGGGAAGTACAACGAGATCTAGGTGTCCTTGTTCATCAGTCACTGAAAGTAAACAGCAGGCAGTGAAGAAAGCTAATGGCATGTTGGCCTTCATAACAAGGGAAGTTAAATATAGGAGTAAAGAGGTCCTTCTGCAGTCGTACAGGGCCCTGGTGAGACCACACCTGGAGTACTGTGTGCGGTTTTGGTCTCCAAATTTGAGGAAGGACATTCTTGCTATTGGGGGAGTGCAGCGTAGGTTCACAAGGTTAATTCCCGGAATGGTGGGACTGTCATATGTTGAAAGATTGGAGCGACTGGGCTTGTATACACTGGAATTTGGGGTGAGAGGGGATCTGATTGAAACATATAAGATTATTGAGGGATTGGACACGCTAGAGGCAGGAAACATGTTCCCGATGTTGGCGGAGTACTGAACCAGAGGCCACAGTTTAAGAATAAGGGGTAGGCCATTTAGAACGGAGTTGAGGAAAAACTTTTTCACCCAGAGAGTGGTGGATCTGTGGAATGCTCTGCCTCAGAAGGCAGTGGAGGCCAATTCTCTGGATGCTTTCAAGAAAGAGTTAGATAGAGCTCTTATAGATAGCAGAGTCAAGGGATATGGGGAGAAGGCAGGAACGGGGTACTGATTGTGGATGATCAGCCATGATCACATTGAATGGTGGTGCTGGCTTGAAAGGCCGAATGGCCTACTCCTGCACCTATTGTCTATTGTCTTCGGGCCCACACCAGATGACCTGACTCCCCCGACGACACACGGGTGCTCCAGCCGTGACACCGACCCTTGATCCGCCCGTCTCCAGACTCTCAATCCGGACTCTCAGGCCAATACCTTAGCGTGCCAAACAACAGCCAGTCGTGAAAACTTGAGAGCAGATCCCATTCCTGCAAAGAACCAAAGGCAGCATGTAACTCCAGGTCAGGGTTTTCAAAAGAACCCTGAAAGGGACAAATAATGGTATTAAAGATGGAAATAGAACTGTTTCTGGTTGCAAGCAAAGCATTTAGCTTCATTCTAGTAATAGCAACTACTCTCACTTATGCCTCCGATACTCTCGAACATCCAGCAGTCTGCTAGTGTCTTCCACAATGAAGACATGAAACATATTTATTCAGTTCATACATTTCCAGTTGTCCGGGTGATCCAAATCAGACGGGAGCTCCGGTGAGATGACAACTATTGTAGACCAACTGTGAGCTTCTTCCCCTCTACAATCCGATTTCTAAATGATTTCTAAGTTTAATTGTACTGCTACCATAAAATTATCACATTTCACGGCATCTGCTGGTGATATTAAACCTGATTCTGATAGGAGAATTGAAGGGGGACCAGGTCTATAATGAGTCAGTGGTAGTCTTAAGCCTTCTACAAAAGTCAGAGTGTTTTCAGTTCAGTCTGTTCACCTCAGGTCACAGTGTGTCTCTGGGGAGTGGGTCTGAGGGGAAATTATCTCTTCTAACACGTGTGTGGAGGGAGAATGGAGCTGCCTTTACCCAGTTCCCTGTGGGGACACAGACACAACAGGAAATTACTGACCAGTTGGACACCTTCAGTCCCACAGGGAAAGGTATCGGGGAACATGGACACAGACCACAAAATGTTCAGGGTCAGATTGGGTGTTGAACATTTCTCACTGATGGATTTAAACTTGACTTTTAAACTTTGGTAACTTTTAATTCTCCAACTTTCAACCTGGATCTAGTTTAATATTTTCACTGAACAGTAAACCATTGCAACCCACAGCTCTCAGTGTGAGGTTGGGGAATACTCTTGGAGCAGTGAAACCAGTTGGCAGTGTGGAGGGGAAACTCACTCTGTGGAAGGTTACACTGCCTCCCTGTGATTCAGTATCGAGCACAAGGTCCAGAGTGGTGGTGTACTGTGGAGTGGGCTGGGATGTAGAGGGTGAACACAAATATACAATGTCCCCGGGGTTCTGCCATTTGTCCTGGGGAGATTTGAGTGTTTCCAGTTCGGAAGGTGCAGTGATGTTTATACTCACTGGTGTCTGATGCTGGAGATTGGTGTTACCAGTAATTGTGGGGTTAATGAACTGAACATTACTGTGGGTATTGGTGAAAGTGGGATTAATAAACCCTAGGATTAAATTTCTCATCTCTCTGATCCACAGTCTACTGTCTGTCGGTCTCACAGATGCCGGTGCTGTGAATTTCTCCTCTGCTCTCAGTACAACCCGCTCATTGATGGATCTGGTCCTGGCTAAAAATAAACTGGGGGATTCAGGAGTGAAACTGGTGTCTGAGGCTCTGAGAAACCTGGAGTGTAAAATACAGAAACTGTGGTAAGTATCAGATTGGGAC
The DNA here is from genome assembly GCF_030144855.1 of Hypanus sabinus. Lineage (NCBI taxonomy): Eukaryota > Metazoa > Chordata > Chondrichthyes > Myliobatiformes > Dasyatidae > Hypanus > Hypanus sabinus. The sequence continues at coordinate 213,556 of NW_026781389.1, forward strand.
AGATCATCATTCCAATGATTTCCACAGCCTGAATAACAGGCCCTCACCTCGGGCTCCATCGGGTCCACTCACAACTTCAGTGCTAAAGTTTATTGTCGGGCAAGTCTAACCAGGGTGTAAATGTTGTGAAAATCAGTTTTGTCCAACAACAGTAACATCAGTCATACATAAATTACACAATAAAGAAAATCACAGATAACCACATTTTGCAAGATGAGGGAATATAGTCTGAGACGGTGAGAAAACTGTGAGAAAGTTTGTACATTGTTCCTGTGTGCGTGAGGGTTTCCTCCACGTGTTCTGCTATCCTCCCACAGTCCACAGACACACCAGTTCACACGTTAATCGGTCATTGTAAATTGTCCTGTGATTAGGCTGGGGTGAAATAAGTCGTTTGCTGAGTTGTGTGTCTCATTGATCTGGAACAACAATGTTTCATGTGGTGTTCGAAATAACATAGAACTAATAAGCATCTTTCAGGTCAGTTCAATAACCGATGTAGTGTGGATAGTCTGTTGTTGAACTTTGGGATGTACGTTCTCGGGCTCCTGTACCTCCTGTCTGATGACAGCATGGACAGATGGTGTGGGTTCCTGATGACAGATGCCACCTTCCTGAGACATTGCCAATTGCAAATGTCCTCGATGGTGGGGAGAGTTGTACGTGATGTGGAACTGTCTGTAGTGTCTTGTGTTCCTCGACATTGAAGTTTCTAATCAGACCGTGATGCAACCAGTCGGAATGCTTCTCTATGTACCTCTGTGGAGGTCTGTCACAGTCTGTGATGACGAATCAATCTCATTAAACTTCTGGGAACGTAGAGAAGCTGGTGTGAGCCGTTCATGGTTCCCTCAATGTTCTGGGTCCAGGAGAGATTCTCTGAGATGTTGTCACCCAGGAACTTGCTGTTACTCACCCTTTCCACCGCTCACCCCTCACTGAGGACTGGTGCTAGTTTGTCTGATTTCCCCTTCCACAAGTCCACAGTCAGTTCCTTGATCTTGTAATTCTTCATTGTGGAAGGAGAGTTAAATTGCCTTTATTTTGCTGCTGTGCTCAGCCACAGTATGTGGTGTGGAGTGGAGAGAATCGATCAGGGCAAAGCACACGGTACTTAGGTATATCGGTGTTGATATTGACAGAGGTGGATGAGGAATTTGAGGATACGATTGCAGGATGAGGTACAGAGGCCCACGATTGGACATAGATCAGTTTTAGAGGGATGATGTTCAATGGCGAACTACAGTCACTCAACGTACATTTCCAGTTTTCCTGGTGAGCCAGAACAGAGTGGAGAGGCAATGAGATGGCATTTGTTGTGGTGATCGGTGAAATGATGTGGGTCCGGGATCTTAGTGACGCATGAGTAGTCTCAAGCTTTCTACAAAAATCAGAGTGTTTTCAATGCAGTCTGTTCACCTCAGGTCACGGTGTGTGTCTGGAGAGTGGGTCCCAGGTGAAATCAGCTCTTCTAACACACATCAAGAGCCGTGTGTGTAGGAGAGTGGGGCTGCCTTTACCCCGTTCCCTGTTACTGACCAGTTGGACACCAGCACCACATTGGAAGGTGTCAGGGAGCACGGATCCTGGTCTCACAATGCTCAGGGTCAGATTGTGTGTTGAACATTTCTCACTGACAGATTTAAACTTGACTCAGTGTTTTGGTAACTTTAATTCCCCAACTTTTGACCTGGAGCTGGTTTAATATTATCACTGAACTGTAAATCTTTGCAACCCTCAGCTCTCTGAAGGATTGGAGAATATTCTTGCTGTGGTGAAACTGGTTTGGAGTGTGGGTGTTTCCCCGAGGCAGCATTGTGTCGGTGGGGTGACTGGGTTGGGGTGATAACAGATAACAGAGATGGTGAGTGGAGTCCCCTGCAGGGTTGGTTCTGTGGGCACAGAACGTCTGGACAGACACAGAGGGAGTTGTGTTGTCGTGTGACACCCTGTCCAGAGGATGAGCTCTGGGAATAATGTCAGGAATACAGGGAAGTGCCGGGTTTTTCCTGTAGAGTTGGGACAAGGGGAGGGGGAACTCACTCTGTGGAAGGTTACACTGCCTCCCTGTGATTCAGTATCGAGCACAAGGTCCAGAGTGGTGGTGTACTGTGGAGTGGGGCTGGGATGTAGAGGGTGAACACAAATATACAATGTCCCCGGGGTTCTGCCATTCATTCTGGGGAGATTTGAGTGTTTCCAGTTCGGAAGGTGCAGTGATGTTTATTTTCACTGGCGTCTGATGCTGGGCATTGATGTTGTCAGTAATTGTGGGGTTAATAATCACTGAACATTACTGTGGGTACTGGTGAAAGTGGGATTAATAAACCCTGGGATTAAACTTCTCATCTCTCTCTGATCCACAGTCTACGGTCTGTCGGTCTCACAGCTGCTGGTGTTGGGCATCTCGCATCTGCTCTCAGTACAAACTGCTCACTGACTGAGCTGGACCTGGCTAATAATGAACTGGGAGATTCAGGAGTGAAACTGGTGTCTGAGGCTCTGAGAAACCAGGAGTGTAAAATACAGAAACTGTGGTAAGTACCAGACTGTGAGACATTGGGACAGATCATCACTCCATCGATCTCCACAGACTGAGTAACAGGTCCTCACCTCGGGCTCCATCAGGTCCACTCACAAGTTCAGTGCTAAAGTTTATCGTCAGGTGAAAATCTAACCAGGGCGTAAATATTGTGAAAATCAGCTTTTTGTAGCAACAGTTCAGAACATTACAAAAATGTCAGACATTAATTAAAGAAATTAACATTACTTAAACATAAATTACACAATAAAGGAAAACAAACGTAACCACATTTTGCAAGATGAGGGAATATAGTCTGAGACGGTGAGAAAACTGTGAAAAAGTTTGTACATTGTTCCTGAGTGCGTGAGGGTTTCCTCCACGTGTTCTGCTCTCCTCCCACAGTCCACAGACACACCAGTTCACACGTTAATCGGCCATTGTAAATCGTCCTGTGATTCGACTGGGGTGAAATAGGTCGTTTGCTGAGTTGTGTGGCTCATTGATCTGGAACAACAATGTTTCATGTGGTGTTCGAAATAAAATAGAACTAATAAGCATCTTTCAGTTCAGTTCAATAAGTGATGCAGTGGGACGGATCTGTTGTTGAACTTTGGGATGTGCTTTCTCGGGCTCCTGTACCTCCTGTCTGATGACAGCATGGCCCAGATGGAAGGAGAGTTAAATTGCCTTTGTTCTGTGAGAAGGTTTGTGTGTTTTTCCATGAGTAATTGAGTTTCCTCCTTGTATTTCAGTTTCCTCCCAAGTACAGAGACATACAAGGTATTAGGTGAACTGGTCTTTACAAATTGTCCTGTGATTAGGTCTATTTCATGTGGTATCTCTAAATAAATGAAGTAGATATAATTAGCATCTTTCAGGTCAGTTCAATAACCGATGTAGTGTGAATAGTCTGTTGTTGAACTTTGGGATGTACGTTCTCGGACTCCTGTACCTCCTGTCTGATGACAGCATGGACAGATGGTGTGGGTTCCTGATGACAGATGCCACCTTCCTGAGACATTGCCAATTGCAAATGTCCTCGATGGTGGGGAGAGTTGTACGTGATGTGGAACTGTCTGTAGTGTCTTGTGTTCCTCAACATTGAAGTTTCTAATCAGACCGTGATGCAACCAGTCGGAATGCTTCTCTATGTACATCTGTGGAGGTCTGTCACAGTCTGTGGTGATGAATCAATCTCATTAAACTTCTGGGAACGTAGAGAAGCTGGTGTAAGAAGCTGTTCATGTTTGCCTCTATGTTCTGGGTCCAGGAGAGATACTCTGAGATGTTGTCACCCAGGAACTTGCTGTTACTCACCCATTCCACCGCTCACCCCTCACTGAGGACTGGTGCCAGTTTGTCCACAGTCAGTTCCTTGATCTTTCAGATTTTCACTGTGAGGTTGTTGTGATAACACCACTCAACCAACTGACCTGTCTCAGCCTTGTCCACCTCCTCATCACCATGTGTGATTCTGCCAACAACAGTTTGTCAACAGTGAGCCTGAACAGTTTTGCTGCTGTGCTCAGCCACAGTACTGATGGTGTGGAGAGAATCGATCGGGGGAAAGCACACGGTGCTCAGGTAGACCGGTGTTAATGGTGAGTGAAGATGCAGTTACAGAGGCCCACTATTGGACACAGAAGGTCAGTTTTAGAAGGGATGACGGTGTTCAGTGGTGAACTGCAGTCAATGAACGTACATTTCCTTTTTTCTTTTTCAATCTTTTTTATTAATTTTCAGATTTATAAACATTACAACAATAATAGTACAGGCAGTCCCCGGGTTACGTACGAGTTCCGTTCCTGAGTCCGTCTTTAAGTCGGATTTGTACATAGGTCGGAATAAGTATATTGGTACTATTTAGCGTCAGTTAGTCAAACGTTTGTCTTAGTATATAGTATATATTTTACCTTTCTATGCATATAAAACACATAAGCAACGTACAGTATGTATTTCAATAATTAAACCACTACGATGCTTAGTAATAATTCCATCGAGGCAGGGCCTTTCACATACTCCATTATTCTCACTTTATCCTTTAAAATTGTTCCGATCGGTGACCAACTGCAGCCTAACACTTTTCCAAAGACCGAATGCGTCTCACCTCTTTCCAATCACTTCATTATTTCCACCTTACAGTATTTTCAACCGTGATCGTTTTCCGTCAATGGAACAGGTACAGAACAGTACGTACTGTACTGTACACCACGGGTGGCACAACCTGAGCTGCCCCAGGTCCTAAAATCCACCATACAACGACAAGTGGGGGTGGTGCTGACCCAAATACGTACACTAAAACATCTTAAACATAATAATACAGTACTGTACATAATAATAATACCGTAATAATAAACATACGGTTGCATCGATGCCTTGGGCATTCGTGAGGTAACATTATGATGGACCAGGTGCTGGGGAGTCAGGTTTTAATTCTGCTGCTGGAGAGGACAGGTTTACTACTGGAGTCAATTTCTTGAAGTAGTCATCAAGGGAGGCTTGTACAGAGCTTTTCTTTTTATCATCATAAATGACCTTATAGCAGCTGAGGTTCTCAGTAACTGCACGGTAAACTTTGGTGAACCTCTCTGTATTAGGATCGTGCTCCTCTAACTTTGCCATCCCTGCTTCAATGAGACAAAAGGCTTGAGCTAACTTATTCATTGCAAACTTTTTTGGTTCCGGTGTTCCTAGGTCACAGTTGTCTTCTTTTTTCTCAAACGCTCTCATCTGCTGCTGTAGTTCCATAAGGTCTTCATTGGTCAGTTCTTCGGCATGGGAGTTGAGCAACTCTACATCATTTTCACTGATGTCTAACTGCAGTTCATTATCAACCACAGCTTGCCTGGCTTTAGCGATGTCCTCAGCTGTAAATCCCTGAGAAGCATGCGCAAACTTGGGGCACAATTTAAACCACACTCCTTTCATATTTGACTGCTTCTCTTCATCCCAAGAATCAGCAATATTTTTGATGGCATCATAGATGTTATAATCCCTCCAGAACTCCCTTAGGCTCATCACATCATCCTGGGTAGCTCTGACTGCTTGTGAGAAGGTCCGCCGTAAATGATAGGCCTTAAAGGAGGCGATGACTCCCTGATCCATGGGCTGAAGTAGCGATGTGGTGTTGGGGGGTAAAAATATGACTTTTACATTGGGGTGAAGGTTATCTAAAGAGCTTGGATTTCCAGGTGCGTTGTCAAGCACAAGGAGAATCTTGAAAGGAATTTCCTTGGCCAAGGAATAACGTTCAACAGCAGGAACAAAATGGTGCAAGAACCAATCTTCAAAGATGGACATTGTAACCCAGGCCTTTGAATTTGCCCTCCAAGTAACGGGAAGAGATTCCTTAATGATATGGCGAAGTGCCCTCAGATTTAGGGAGCGATACACAAGCAAAGGCTTGAGCTTGAAATCCCCGGATGCGTTACCCCCAAGCAATAACGTTAGCCTATCCTTCGATGCCTTATGCCCTGGTGCGCTTTTTTCCTCTTTCGAAATGTAGGTGCTTTCAGGCATTTTTTCCCATTTGGTCTGGCAAATAACCTCCATACTCAATAATTTTTTAAAACTTTTCAGGAAAATCACTCGCAGCACTTAAATTGGCTCTCGCTACTTCACCTCTCTGCTGAAGCCACACAACGTTTTCATGAGCGTCACAACGTAGTGCATGCATTCATTACTACGAACCATTGTACTGTACTGTATTTACAGTAACTCAGATTTTCAATGTAATAGGCTTCATGGCAGGCCGTTTGTAAGTACCAGTTGTCGGTAAGTAGGACGTTCGTAACTCGGGGACTGCCTGTACAAAGAGATTGGGATTACATTATTAGTAATTAGCATATATGAATGTATAAACTACAAATAACACAAGTATATGTAACTCCCTGGATCGCCTCAGGCTCGCTCAGCTCGTTCTTGTCTAGGGGGAGCAGCCTTCGGCCCCGCCAAACTGGGTAATCAGCTGGTGTGGATGCTGTGTGATGTCCCCGCCTCGCCCAAAACAAGACAGTACACCATAAGCGATTAAATGAGTGCAATTTATAAAGGTTACTATAACTAAGTGATTAATAACGATACAGTATATATGAAGAGAAAATTAAAGAAAAGGCGCCAAACTTATCAAAGTCCAAACCACTTCGTGCACAGCCGTTGGAGCTCAATTACTGAAGTCTTCTGGCCACCATTCGATCCCCTCCGAACTCCTCGACTCGCAGCTCAGGACCCTCCGAACTCCTCGACTCTCCAAACAGCTCAGGACCCTCCGAGTGGTCAACCAAGCACATCTAGCTTCATCCCCCCCCCTTGGAGAATCTCCCGGCCTCGGACCCCCTTTTGGGGTCCGATCCTCGCCCAGTTTAGAGCATTGCGTCCTCTCTCTCGACCCCCTCGATCTGCCCAAAAGCCCGTCAACAAAAGCTTACAGACTCAGAAGAAAGAACAACATTAATCCCCATTTGGTTTACAAAGGAATACCATTCTCGTTATCAGTAAATTAGCATTCCTGCTAGTTAACAAAAGGGAAACCCTTTCCCAACAGTAACAAAGAAAAAAAAGAAACCCCCTTTACATATACTAAGCCTCCCAAATGCTTAATGTAGTTAAACATGATTAAAAAAATTAAAAAAAAAGTAAAAAAAACAAATTGAATAAGAGATAAACAAAAACTAAATTAAACTAAACTAAACAAAACTAAACAAAGCTGGGCTATTATATTACATAGGATACAATCATTAGTGTCATTAGTTCCGCTCCTCTATCCACATATTTAAGATTGATAAAAAGGATTTGGAAAAGCTCAAGTTACATCATATGAAAGTATTGAATAAATGGCCTCCAAGTTTCTTTAAATTTAACTGAAGGATCAAAAGTGACACTTCTGAGTTTTTCTAAATGTAAACATACATGGTAAATGGTAGGGCATTGAAGACAGCAGTAGATCAGAGTGATCTAGGAATAATGGTGCATAGTTCCCTGAAGGTGGAATCTCATGTGGACGGGGTGGTGAAGAAAGTTTTTGGTATGTTGGCCTTTATAAATCAGAGCATTGAGTGTAGGATTTGGGATGTAATGTTAAAATTGAACAAGGCATTGGTAAGGCCGAATTTGGAGTATCGTGTACAGTTCTGGTCACCGAATTATAGAAAAGATGTCAACAAAATAGAGAGAGTACAGACAAGATTTACTAGAACTTTTTCCTATAAAACTTTATAGGCTTTTTCCATTGAGAGTAGGGGAGATTCAAACAAGAGGACATGATTTGAGAGTTAGGGGGCAAAAGTTTAAGGGTAACACAAGGGGGAATTTCTTTACTCAGAGAGTGGTAGCTGTGTGGAACGAGCTTCCAGTAGAAATGGTAGAGGCAGGTTCGGTATTGTCATTTAAAGTAAAATTGGATAGGTATATGGACGGGAAAGGAATGGAGGGTGATGGGCTGAATGCAGGTCAGTGGGACTAGGTGAGAGTAAACGTTCGACATGGACTAGAAGGGCCAAGATGGCCTGTTTCTATGCTGTAATGGATATATGGTTATAAATGAAAAAATCAATCTGTTGCTTAATAAAATTAACAAAGTCCGAGTCCTGAAGCAAAATGGAATTGAACCGCCATTGTCTAGTACTAGAAGATGTATCCATTAACTTGATAGATAGTTTCAAGGGCGCATGGTCAGAAATGGCAATGGAATCACAGTTACAGTCAATAACAAATGGAATTAAAGGAGAGTCAATAAAGAAGTAATCAACTCTAGAATAATTGATACACTTGAGAAAAGAATGAAAACTCTTTATTCTTGGGATGTAAAAATCTCCAAATTTCTAAAATTCCAGAATCAACCATAAAGGAATTGATAAAAGTAGCCGATTTGATCTATCCATCAAGGGATCTAAACAGCAGTTAAAGTCTCCACCCTTTATCAACATATAATCATTTAGGTAAGCAAGAGATGTAAATAAATGCTTAAAAATTCAGGATAATCAACATTTGGTGCATAAACATTAACCATAACAACTTTTTTGTTAAAAAATTAAGCCAGTAATTAACAAGAATCTAGCATTCAGATCTGAAAATGTTTCATGATGAAGAATCTATGAAAATATAAACTCCTTTCACTTCAGCCTGAGAGTTTGAATGATATTTATGGTCCTTCCAAAACCTAAAAAAAACGCTGATTATCCTCTTTCCTCACATGAGTTTCTTGTGCAAAGATAATATGACCATTCATTCTATGGAATACTTTAAAAATCTTTCATTTAATCAGATGGTTTAAACCATTTGTATTCCAAGAAACAAAATTGATAATCTTATCCATATTACTAGAATATGGTACTTAAAGGGTTAACCAGAATGCAAGCTCATAAATGGAAAAAAAGTACAGCGATTAGTAAAAAAAAATACACAAAAGATAAAACAGAGTACCATCTTACTAATAATACAACAAAAAAAGAAAAACAAGCGCCAATTCATATTGTTAGTTATTTTCAAACACAAACGATTGAAAATGACGCACCAAAAATATAAGGTCATGGGGGAATCAAACACCAAATCTTCTACTTAATTACTTTAAGAAACAAAAGATTAGAAATAAAAATGCAGAATCACTAAAGAGAAAAGAAAACTTTTATCTAGAAATATGAAAAATACCTACTCTACAAACCAAAAGCGAAAACCCTCACATTATAGAAGTCCAGGTCTGTAAGCTAGTTGTTAGCTTAAAAAAAAACAAGCACAGAGATGAAAAAAAACAGTACATTAATTAGTCCGTAGCAGATGAACGCTAATCATCAAGAAATCTTTGAGCTTCACTTGGGGATTTAAACAAGCGACGGGAATTATTAGATAGGACAATTCTCAGATGCGCAGGGAACAAAAGAGCTGGTTTAAGGCCGTTTCGATAAAACTCAGACATCAAAAGTTTAAAAGCCATCTGTTCCCTCAGAACGTCAGGACTGAAATCTTCGACAAGGTGAAATTTGAAACTTTGAAATTCGATCATACCTTTCCGCCGGGCAGCTCATATCAAACAATCCTTAATATGAGCATAGTGGAGATGAATTATAATTGGTCTGGGTTTAGAATCTCGAGAAGGCTTGGGACGAAGAGTACGGTGTGCTCGATCGATCAATGGAGGGGTGTCCAAAACTACTGAACCAAATACATCAATTAGAAATTGAGAGAAGAATTTAATAGGATCGCCCCTCTCGATGCCTTCGGGAAGCCCGATTATCCGCATATTCTGTCTCCGAGATCGATTTTCACGGTCGATAACCTTGGATTTATAACGTTCCAACAGTTGAGATGTCAAAGATAGACTTTGTTCCAGGGTTTCGATCCTTTGGTCTCTCTGTCAAGTGGCTTCATCGAGTTCTGAAATTCTTGCTTCTTGTTCAAATTCACGTCTAAACGATTTAAGATTATCTTCAACGGTCTTTAAAATTCTTTTAAATGCGGAGAATCCGTGGCTGAGTTTTTCATCTAGTAGTTTCGACGTTGTTTCAAAAGTTAATGGAGCTTGCTTAGATGATTTAGGGTCACCTTTTTTTTTTCTGTTGCCGTTGGCGTCTTTCCCGTTTTTAACTTCTCGTGATCGGGTATACATTTCCAGCAAATTAAAGTCAAAGTTCACAAATATATCTGTGGTATAAACCCTTTACTGTAGGTATAAGCAAAATAAATTTGGGTGGTTACGGGTAAAAGAAGTGAAAGGAGTGGAGCGGAGCCAGAATGAACCCTCATGCCATGACTGCCTTCTGGAGAGTTTGTACGTTTCCAGTGGTCCCGGTGAACCAGAACAGGGGAGAGCTGATGAGGTGGCATCTATTGTAGAATAGCTCTGGTGATAGGGAAATGAAGGAGATCCAGTTCCTTTCTGAGGCAGTAGTAGTTTAAAGCCTTTGACACCAGTGAGAGTGTTTTCAATGCAGCCTGTTCACCTCAGGTCTCAGTGTGTGTCTGAAGTGAAACCAGCTCTTTTAACACACTACAGAGCCACGAATGTGGAAGGAGAGTTAGGTTGCCTTTACATGGTTCCCTTGGGGACACAGACACAACACAAAATTACTGACCAGTTGATGCACTATCAATAACTCACTCTGAGACATAAAGGCGAGATATCAGCTTTTATTGACTGGAAGAAGGAACAAGCAGTGAGTGACCACCATACTACATCCTGGGGACTGAGAGGCCGGGCTCAGGCCTTGATCGCCTTTATACCGGGGTCTGTGGGAGGAGCCACAGGAGCAGTCAGCAGGTATATGTAGGTCACCACACCAGTTGGACACTAGCAGTCGCACAGAGACACGTCTTTGGGAACACAGACCTAGACAACATTGGTCTGGGCCTAATGTGAGGAACACAGGGATATGTTGGGATTTTCTGTGGAGACGGGACAAGGGGAGGGGAAGCTGGGAGTGTGGAAGGTTACACTGCCTCCCTGTGATTCAGTATCGAGCACAAGGTCCAGAGTGGTGGTGTACTGTGGAGTGGGGCTGGGATGTAGAGGGTGAACACAAATATACAATGTCCCCTGGGTTCTGCCATTTGTCCTGGGGAGATTTGAGTGTTTCCAGTTCGGAAGGAGCTGTGATGTTTATTCTCACTGGTGTCTGATGCTGGAGATTGGTGTGATCAGTAATTGTGGGGTTAATGAACAGTGAACATTACTGTGGGTATTGGTGAAAGTGGGATTAATAAACCCTGGGAATAAATTTCTCATCTCTCTCTGATCCACAGTCTAGGGTCTGTCGGTCTCACAGCTGCTGGAGTTGTAGATCTCGTCGCCACCCTCAGTAGAAACCGTTCACTGACAGAGCTGGATCTGGCTAATAATAAACTGGGAGATTCAGGAATGAAACTCTTGTCTAAGACTCTGAGGAGGCGGGAGTGTAAAATACAGAAACTGGGGTAAGTACCAGACTGCAAACAATAGAAAATCTGCAGATGCTGGAAATCTTAGCAACATGCTCAAAATGCTGGAGGATCTCAGCAGGCCAGGCAGCAACTACGGAAAAGAGTAAACAGTCGACATTTCAGAATGAATCCCTTCGACAGGACTGGGTGAAAAAGCTGAGGAGTAGATTTAAAAGCTGGCAGGAGGGGAGAGAGAAATGCAAAGTGACAGGTGAAACCGGGAGTGGGAGGGATGAACTAAAAACTTGGGTGGTTGACGGGTGAAAGTGACAGAAGGCCATGGAAGAAAGAAAAGGGAGATGGGAGCACCAGTGGGAGGTGATAGGCAGGTAAGGAGAGAAGGTGAGAGAGGGAAAGGGGGATGAGAAATGATAAAAGGGGGGGGCATTACCAGAAGTTTGAGAAATCGATGTTCATGCCATCAGGTTACAGCCCACACAAACGGAAAGTAAGGTGATATTCATGCTGTTATTCCTTCAGCCTGATGGAATGAGCATCGATTTCTCAAACTTCCAGTATTCCCTCCCACCCGCCCCCTTCACCATTCCCCATCCCCTTTTCTCTTTCTGACCTTATCTCCTTGCTCACCCATCGCCTCCCTCTGGTACTCCTCCACCCTTTTCTTTCTTCCACAGCCTTCTGTCCTCCCCTATCAGACTCCCCCTTCTCCAGCCCTGTATCTCATTCACCAATCACTTCCCAGCTCTCCTATCAGACTTCTGTCCTCTCCTATCAGACTCCCCCTTCTCCAGCCCTGTATCTCGTTCACCAATCAACTTCCCAGCTCTCCTATCAGTCTTCTGTCCTCTCCTATCAGACTCCCCCTTCCCCAGTCTGTATCTTGTTCACCAATCACTTCCCAGCTCTCCTATCAGACTTCTGTCCTCTCCTAACAGACTCCCCCTTCTCCAGCCCTGTACCTCGTTCACCAATCACTTACCAGCTCTCCTATCAGACTTCTGTCCTCTCCTATCAGACTCCCCCTTCCCCAGTCTGTATCTCGTTCACCAATCACTTCCCAGCTCTCCTATCAGACTTCTGTCCTCTCCTAACAGACTCCCCCTTCTCCAGCCCTGTATCTCGTTCACCAATCACTTACCAGCTCTCCTATCAGACTTCTGTCCTCTCCTATCAGACTCCCCCTTCTCCAGCCCTGTATCTCGTTCACCAATCACTTCCCAGCTTTCCTATCAGACTTCTGTCCTCTCCTATCAGACTCCCCCTTCTCCAGTCCTGTATCTCGTTCACCAATCAGTTCTCAGCTCTCCTATCAGACTTCTGTCCTCTCCTATCAGACTCCCCCTTCCCCAGTCCTGTATCTCGTTCACCAATCACTTCTCAGCTCTCCTATCAGACTTCTGTCCTCTCCTATCAGACTCCCACTTCTCCAGTCCTGTATCTCGTTCACCAATCACTTCCCAGCTCTCCTATCAGACTTCTGTCCTCTCCTTTCTCCAGTCCTGTATCTAATTCACCAATCACTTCCCAGCTCTCCTGTCAGACTTCTGTCCTCTCCTATCAGACTCTCAATTCTCCAGCCCTGTATCTCATTCACCAATCACTTCCCAGCTCTCCTATCAGACTTCTGTCCTCTCCTATCAGACTCCCCCTTCTCCAGTCCTGTATCTCGTTCACCAATCACTTCCCAGCTCTCCTATCAGACTTCTGTCCTCTCCTATCAGACTCCCCCTTCCCCAGTCCTGTATCTCATTCACCAATCACTTCCCAGCTCTTAACTGCATCCCTCCTTCTCCCAGTTTCACCTATCAACTTGTATTTATCTCTCTCCTCTCCCTTTTAAATCGATCCCTCAGCTATTTGCTCAAGTCCTGCCGAAAGGATTCGGCCCAAAATGTTCAACTGTACTCTTTTCCATAGATGCTGCCTGGCCTGCTGAGTTCCTCCAGCATTTTGTGTGTTTAAGTACCAGACTGTGATGCATTGGGATAGATCATCACTCCATCGATATCCACAGCCCAAATAACAGGCCCTCAGCTCAGGATCCATCACGTCCACTTGCAAGTTCAGTTTTAAACTATATCGTCAGGGGCAAATGTAACCAGTGTGTAAATGCTATGAAAATCAGCTTTTTGTAGCAACATTACAAACATATCAGACATTGATTACACAAACTTAAATTGCCATTAATTGTACGTAAATTACACAATGAAGGAAAACAAACATAACCACATTGGTCAAAATCGAGGAAATCTGCAGATGCTGGAAATTCAAACAACAACACATACAAAATGCTGGTGGAACACAGCAGGTCAGGCAGCATCTATAGGGAGAAGCGCTGTCGACGGTTCGGGCCGAGACCCTTCGTCAGGACCACATTGGTGCAAGTTAAGTGAAGCTAGTCTGAGACAGTAAGCAAAATTTATTTTCTTCCTCTGTGCCCATGAGAAAGAAATGTAGAAAACCTCCGGCACCATACAGGCCCTTCGGCCCTCAAAGCTGTGATGAGCAATTCCTTACCTTAGAAATTACCCAGGCTTACCCATAGCCCTCTATTTCTCTAAGCTCCATGGAGTCTTTTAAAAGACCCTACTGTATCCACCTCCCCCATCGCTGCTGGCAGTCAATTCCACACACTCACCACTCTGCATAAAAAACTTACCACTGTCATCTCCTCTGTACCTGCTTCCAAGCACCTTAAAACTATTCCCTCTCATGCCAGCCATTTCAGCCCTGGGACTATCCAGACGATCAATGCCTCTCATCATCTTGTACACCTCTATCAGGTCACCTCTCATCCTCCGTCGCTCCATGCAGAAAAGGCTGAGTTCACTCAACCTATTCTCACAGGGCATGCTCCCCAATCCAGGTAACATCCTTGTAAATCTCCTCTGCACCCTTTCTATAGTTTCCACATTCTTCCTGCAGTGAGGTGACCAGAACTGAGCAGAGTACTCCCTAGTGGGGTCTGACCAGGTCCTATATAGCTGCAACATTACTTCTCGGCTCTTAAACTCAATTACAGTTGATTGAAGGCCGATGCACGGATAGTTTCTTAACCACAGGGTCAACCTGAACAGCAGCTTTGAGTGTCTTATGAACTCAGACCCCAAGATCCCTCTGAACCTCTGCACTGCTAAGGGTCTTCCCTTTAATTCTATATTCTACCATCATATTTGACCTACCAAAATGGACCACCTCACACCTATCTGGGTTCAACTGTACCTGCTATCTCTCAGCCCAGTTTTGCATCCTATCAATGTCCCGCTGTAACCTCTGACAGCCCTCCACACTATCCACAACACCCCAACCTTTGTGTCATCAGCAAATTTATTAACCCATCCTTCAACTTCCTCATCCAGGTCATTTATAAAAATCACAGAAAGTTGGGGTCACAGAACAGATCCCTGAGTCCCATCACTTGTCACTGACCTCCATGTAGAATATGACCAGTATACAACCACTCTTTGCCTTCTGTGGGCAAGCCAGTTCTGGATCCACAAAGCAATGTCCCCTTGGATCCCATGCCTCCTTACTTTCTCAATAAACCTTTCATGGGGTACTTTATCAAATGCCTTGCTGAAATCCATATACACTATATCTATGGCTCTACTTTCATCAATGTGTTTAGTCATATCCTCAAAAAATTCAATCAAGCTCGTTAAGGCACGACCTGCCTTTGACAAAGCTCAGCTGACAATTCCTAATCATATTATGCCTCTCCAAACGTTCATAAATCCTGCTTCTCAGGATCTTCTCCATCAACTTGCCAGCCACTGAAGTAAGACTCACTGGTCTATAATTTCCTGGGCTATCTCTACTCCCTTTCTTGAATAAAGGAACAACATCCGCAAACCTCCAATCCTCCGGAGCCTCTCTCGTCCCCATTGATGATACAAAGATCATCGCCAGAGGCTCAGCGATCTCCACCCTCACCTCCCACAGTAGCCAGGGGTACACCCCCTCTAACTTGATGCTTTCCAAAAGCTCCAGTACATCCTTTTCCTCAATATCTACATTCTCAAGCTTTTCAGTCTGCTGCAAGTCATCACTACAATCACCAAGATCCCTTTCCGTAGTGAATACTGAAGCAAAGTATTCATTAACTACCTCTGCCATCTCCTCTGGTTCCATACACACTTTTCCACTGTCACACTTGATTGGTTCTATTCTGTCACGTCTTATCCTTTTGCTCTTCACATACGTGTAGAATGCCTTGGGGTTTTCCTTAATCCTGTCCGCCAAGGCCTTCTCACGGCCCCTTCTGGCTCTCCTAATTTCATTCTTAAACTCCTTCCTGCTCGCCTTATTATCTTCTAGATCTCTATAATTACTTAGTGTTTTGAATCTCATAAGCTCTTCTTTTCTTCTTGACTAGAATTACAACAACCTATGTACACCACGGTTCCTGTACCCTGTACCCTGTACCATCCTTTCCCTGTCTCATTGGAACGCATCTACGTGAACCCCATGGAAATATCCCCTGAACATTTACCACATTTCTTGCCTGCATTTCCCTGAGGACATCTGTTTTGAATTTATGCTTCCGAGTTTGTGCCAGACCGCTTAATATTTCTAATTAAAAGTTTCCCTACCTTGTCCGCAACAAAGTTTGTAAATTTTTCTCTTTGTGAATGAATCTTGTCCATGTGGTCCAGTTTCTTCCCACAGTCCAGAGACAGAGCAGTTGGTAGATTAATTTGTTATTGTACGTTCTCCTGTGATTAGTCCTATTTCGTGCGGTAGCTCGGAATAAATAAAATTAATAGAATTCGCGTCTTTCAGGTCAGTTCAGGTACATGATACAGTGAGAAGAAGCTGTTGTGGATGTGGACCTTCAGGCTCCTGTTCCTCCTCTCTGAGGGACTGTCCCAGATGTTGTGGGTTCCTGGTGATACAACCAGTCAGAATGCTTTCCAGTGTCCATCTGTGGAAGTCTGCAGTCGTCTGTGATGACATGCCGCTCAATGAGAAGAAGCTGTTGTGGATGTGGGCCTTCAGGCTCCTGTCCCTCCTCTCTGAGGGACTGTCCCAGATGTTGTGGGTTCCTGGTGATACAACCAGTCAGAATGCTTTCCAGTGTCCATCTGTGGAAGTCTGCAGTCGTCTGTGATGACATGCTGCTCAATGAGAAGAAGCTGTTGTGGATGTGGGTCTGCAGGCTCCTGTCCCTCCTCTCTGAGGGACTGGCCCAGATGTTGTGGGTTCCTGGTGATACAACCAGTCACAATGCTTTCCAGTGTCCATCTGTGGAATTTGCAATGGTCTGTGATGACATGCTGCTCATTTTCTAAGAAATTGGCTCACTTCCTTCATGGTTGCTTCGATGTTCTGGGTCCAGGAGAGATTCTCTGAGATGTTGTCACCCAGGAACTTGCTGCTCCTCACCCTTTCCACCGCTCACCCCTCACTGAGGACTGGTGTAGTTTGTCTGATTTCCCCTTCCACAAGTCCACAGTTGGTTCCTTGGTCTTGCTGACGTTCAGTGTGTGATTGTTCTGCAGACACGACTCGTCCAGCTGATCTGTCTCACTCCTGTACGCCTCCTTGTTACCATCTGTGATTCTGTAATCAGCAGTTTTGTAGTCAGTGAATCTGTAGGCAGTGTTGTTCCAGTACTCGGGCACAGAGAGAATAGAGCAGAGGGGGTGGTGTTGATGGTGAGTGAGGAGGATGAGGAAGTCAAGAATTCAGTTACAGTGCGAGGGACAGAGACTCACAAATTGGTGATAGAACAACAGGCTGACTTATATTTCCAATTGCCTGGTTCATCCAGAAGGGATCTCCTGTGGATAGATACCTACAGTTGGGGTGACAGGTGAATTGTAGGGGGTCCATGTGATTACTGAAACAGGAGTTGATCTGAGATTTCAGCAAAGCTCAGAGTGTTTTCAATGAGGTCTGTTCACCTCAGGTCACTGTGTGTTTCTGGGGAGTGGGTCTGAGGTAGAATCAGCTCTTCCAACACACTTCAGCAGCTCCCAGGCAAACTACGAGTGAGAGCTGAGCGGGAGAAAGGGTGTGGAAGGATGGCTGGGCAGCCTTTACTCAGTTCCCAGGGAATGCCAACACAGCAGGAAGTTACTGACCAGTTGGACACCATCAGTCCCACAGAGAAAGGTGTCGGAACATGGACCCAGGCCACAAACGGTTGTTCAGATTATGAGTTGAAGATTTCTCAGCATTCTCAATGGTTTGGTAACTTTAATTCTCCAACCTTTGACCCAGAGCTGGTTTAATATTCCCCCTGAACTGTAAACCGTTGTAGCCCTCCACTCTCAGTGTGGGGTTGGAGAATATTCTCGCTGAGGTGAAACCGGTTTTCAGTGTGGGTGTTTCCCCGAGGCAGCATTGTGTCGGTGTGGTGACTGGGTTGGGATGTATAGTTAATGTAGATGGTGAGTGGAGTCCCCTGCAGGGTTGGTTCTGTGAGCACAGAATGTCTGGACAGACAGAGATCGAGTTGTTTCGTGCGACACCCTGTCAGGAGGATGAGCTCAGGGATGAATATGAGGAACACAGGGATGTGCCGGGTTTTCCTGTGGAGACGGGACAAGGGGAGGGTAAGCTGGGAGTGTGGAAGGTTACACTGCCTCCCTGTGATTCAGTATAGAGCACAAGGTCCAGAGTGGTGGTGTACTGTGGAGTGGGGCTGGGATGTAGAGGGTGAACACAAATATACAATGTCCCCGGGGTTCTGCCATTTGTCCTGGGGAGATTTGAGTGTTTCCAGTTTGGAAGGTGCAGTGATGTTTATACTCACTGGTGTCTGATGCTGGAGATTGGTGTTATCAGTAATTGTGGGGTTAATGAACACTGAACATTACTGTGGGTATTGGTGAAAGTGGGATTAATAAACCCTGGGAATAAACTTCTCATCTCTCTCTGATCCACAGTCTACGGTCTGTCGGTCTCACAGCTGCTGGTGTTGTGGATCTCACCTCTGCTCTCAGTACAAACTGCTCACTGACTGAGCTGGACCTGGCTGAGAATGAACTGGGAGATTCAGGAGTGAAACTGGTGTCTGAGGCTCTGAGGAACCCAGAGTATAAAATACAGAAACTGGGGTAAGTACCAGACTGTGAGACATTGGGACAGATCATCACTCCATCGATCTCCACAGACTGAGTAACAGGTCCTCACCTCGGGCTCCATCAGGTCCACTCACAAGTTCAGTGTTAAAGTTTATTGTCCAGACAGACAGACAGACATACCTTATTGATCCCAAAGGAAATTCGGTTTCGTTACAGCCGCTCCAACCAAGAATAGTGTAGAAATATAGCAATATAAAACCATAAATAGTTAAAAAAATAAGTTAATTATGCCAAGTGGAAATAAGTCCAGGGCCAGCCTATTGGCTCAGGGTGTCTGACACTCCGAGGGAGGAGTTGTAAAGTTTGATGGCCACGGGTAGGAATGACTTCCTATGACGCTCAGTGTTACATCTGTGTGGAATGAGCCTCTGGCTGAATGTACTCCTGTGCCCAACCAGTACATTATGGAGTCCTGGGCAAATATAACCAGGGTGTAAATGTCATGAAAGTTAGCTTTTTGCAACAACAGTTCAGAATGTTACAATCATGTCAGACATTAATTACACAAATTAAAATAACATTAATTGCACATAAATTACACAGTAAAGAAAACAAAAATAATTACAATTTACAGATTGAAGAAACATACAGAGATGGAATTGGGGTCATTCAGGTCAGTTCAAGAACGTGATGTAGTGGGAAGAAGCTGACTTGTATTTCAGAACACAGACAAGAAGGCATCTACTGTTGAGCTGTTGGGGTGACAGGTGAATTGAAGGAGCTCCAGTTCCTGAATGAGGCAGAAGTTGATCTGACACCCCTGAAGGGGTCAGAGTGTTTACAATGCAGCCTGTTCATCTCAGGTCACAGTGTCTGTCTGTGGAGTGGGTCTGAGGTAGAATCAGCTGTTTTAACACACTACATGGGTTGTGTGTGTGTGTGTGTTAGGAGAATGGGGCAGCCTTTACCCAGTTCCTTCAAAGAGACATGGAGATAATAGGACACTGGGATCTATAAACGTACATTGTGAGGCTGAAGATGTTGCAGACGAGGGGGTATGATCTGTGATGAACAGTGTACAATGTTTCTCAGGGTTTCAGCTGGTTGATCTGGGGAGATCCAAGTGTTTCCATTAGTGAAACTTGGCTACAGGAGGGACAGGACTGGCAGCTCAATGTTCCAGGATTCCGATGTTTCAGACGTGATAGAGGCAGAGGGATGAAGGGTGTGTGGGGGGGGGTGGCTTTGCTAGTCAGGGAAAATATTACAGCAGTGTTTCGGCAGGACAGATTAGAGGGCTTGTCTACTGAGGCCATATGGGTGGAACTGAGAAACAGAAAAGATATGAGCACATTAATGGGGTTGTATTATAGACCACCCAATATCAGCGAGAATTGGAGGAGCAAATCTGCAGAGAGATAACAGACAACTGCAGGAAACATAAAGTTGTGATTGTAGGGGATTTTAATTTCCCACACATTGATTGGGACTCCCATACTGTTAAAGGTCTAGATGGGTTAGAGTTTGTGAAATGTGTTCAGGAAAGTTTTCTAAATCAATATATCGATGTCCCAACTAGGGAAGGTGCAATATTAGATCTATTAGGAAATGAGTTAGGGCATGTGACGGAAGTGTGTATAGGGGAACTTTGGTTCCAGTGATCATAACGTCATCAGTTTCAACGGGATCATAGATAAAGATAGATCTTGTCCTCAGGTTGAAGTTCTAAACTGGAAAAAGGCCAAATTTGAAGAAATTAGAAAGGATCTAAAAAACGTAGATTGAGACAGTTTGTTCTCTGGCAAGGATGTGATTGGTAAACGGGAGGCCTTCAAAGGAGAAATTTTGAGATTCCAGAGTTTTTTATATTCCTGTCAGGGTTAAAGGCAAAATGAATAAGAAGAAGGAACATTGGTTCTCGAAGGATATTGGAACTCTGATAAATAGAGATGTATAACATGTATAGGTAACAAGGAGGAAACAAGATGCTTGAGGAGTATAGAAAGAGTAAGAAAATACTTAAAGAAATCAGGAGGGCTAAAAGAAGACATGAGGTTGCTTTGGCAGTCAGGGTGAAGGATAATCCAAAGAGCTTCTACAGGTATGTTAAGAGCAAAAGGATAGTAAGGGATAAAATTGGTCCTCTTGAAGATCAGAGTGGTCGGCTATGCATGGAATCAAAAGAATGGGAGAGATTTTAAATAGGTTTTTTGCATCTGTATTTACTAAGGAAACTGGAATGGATTCTATGGAAACAAGGCAAACAAGTAGAGAGGTCATGGAACTTATACAGATTAAAGAGGAGGAGGTGCTTGCTGTCTTGAGGCAAATCAGAGTAGATAAATCCCCAGGACCTGTCAGGGTATTCCCTCGGACCTTGAGGGAGACTAGTGTTGAAATTGCAGGGGCCCTGACAGAAATATTTAAAATATCGATATCCACGGGTCAGGAGCCGGAGGATTGGAGGATAGCTCATGTAGTTCCGTTGTTTAAAAAAGGCTCGAAAAGTAAGCTGGGAAATTATAGGCTGGTAAGTTTGACATCAGTAGTAGGTAAATTATTGGAAGGAATACTAAGAGATAGGATCTACAAGTATTTGGATAGACAGGGACTTATTGGAAACAGTCAGCAAGACTTTGTGTGTGGTAGGTCATGTTTAACCAGTCTATTAGAGTTTTTCAAGGAAGTTACCAGAAAGTGGATGAAGGGAAGGCAGTGGATGTTGTATACATAGACTTCAGTAAGGCCTTTGACAAGGTTCCACATGGGAGGTTAGTTAGGAAGATTCAGTCGCTAGGTATACATGGTGAGGTAGTAAATTGGATTAGACATTGGCTCAATGGAAGAAGCCAGAGAGTGGTATTGGAGGATTGCTACTCTGAGTGGAGGCCTGAGACTCGTGGTGTGCCACAGGGATCAGTGCTGGGTCCATTGTTATTTGTCATCGATATCAATGATCTGGATGATAATGTGATAAATTGGATCAGCAGATTTGCTGATGATACAAAGATTGGAGGTGTAGTGGACAGTGAGGAAGGTTTTCAAAGCTTGCAGAGGGATCTGGACCAGTTGGAGGAAGGGGCTGAAAAATGGCAGATGGAGTTTAATGTGGACAAGTGTGAGGTATTGCACTTCGGAAGGTCAAACATACAAGGTAAATGGTAGGGCACTGAGGAGTGCAGTAGAACAGAGGGATCTGGGAGTACAGGTACATAATTCCCTAAAAGTGGTGTCACAGGTGGATAGGGTCATAAAGAGAGCTTTTGGTACATTGGCTTTTATAAATCAAAGTACTGAGTATAAGAGTTGGAATGTTATGGTGAGGTTGTATAAGACATTGGTGAGACCGAATTTGGAGTATTGTGTGCAGTTTTGGTCACCGAATTACAGGAAGGATATTAATAAGGTTGAAAGAGTGCAGAGAAGGTTTACAAGGATGTTGCCAGGACTTGAGAAACTGAGATACAGAGAAAGGTTGAATAGGTTAGGACTTTATTCCCTGGAGCGTAGAAGAATGAGGGGAGATTTGATAGAGGTGTATAAAATTATGACGGGTATAGATAGAGTGAATGCAAGCAGGCTTTTTCCACTGAGGCCAGGGGAGGAAAAAACCAGAGGTCATGGGTTAAGGGTGAAGGGGGAAAAGTTTAAAGGGAATATTGGGAGGGCTTCTTCATGCAGAGAGTGGTGGGAGTGTGGAATGAGCTGCCAGATGAAGTGGTAAATGTGGGCTCACTTTTAACATTTAAGAAAAACTTGGACAGGTACACGGATGAGAGGGGTATGGAGGGATATGGTCCGGGTGCAGGTCAGTGGGACGAGGCAGAAAAATGGTTCGACACAGCCAAGAAGGGCCAAAAGGCCTGTTTCTGTGCTGTAATGTACTACAGTTCTGTGGAAACTCACTGGACTTGCATGTCCAGTGTCTGCAGCTGAACTTTGATGTTATCAGTAATTGTGGGGTTAATAAACACTGAACATTACTGTGGATATTGGTGAAAGTGGGATTAATAAACCCTGGGATTAAACTTCTCATCTCTCTCTGATCCACAGTCTACGGTCTGTCGGTCTCACAGCTGCTGGTGTTGTGGATCTCGCATCCGCTCTCAGTACAAACCGTTCACTGACTGAGCTGGACCTGGCTTATAATGAACTGGGAGATTCGGGAGTGAAACTGGTGTTTGTGGCTCTGAGGAACCCGGAGTGTAAATTACAGAGAGTGGGGTAAGTATCACATTGTGTGATGGAGTTTTCAGTTACAGACCCAGGCTTGAGTGCATTGAACTCACAGATTCTGGCATCGAGGATCTCGTCTCTGATCTCACTACAAAACACTCAGTGAGGGAATTGGAACACACTCACAGACCGATCTGTCTCCCTCTGCTCTCCACCACCTCATACTGACCCTCCCAAGTCTGGTGCGGCTTGAGTGAGTGTTTGTGGTGACATCTGGTGTGAATAAATATCAGTGAACCCCTGGGTGACATTTGTCTGTGAGTGTTGTTGAAATATTAATGTCAACTGACATTACTGACCCTGTTGTGTAATCCGTTTGTTTAATCTTTATTCATTCATCTGTTTCAGACTGAGGGGGAATCAGTTCAGTTCAGGTGGAGAGAAACAGCTGAAGTCAATGGAGGGAACCAGACCCGGACTGAGAGTGATCTTCTGAACATCCCACTGTGTGTACATCACCACCCCCTGGGGTCAGAACATTTCCTTCCCATTTCCCACCCTCCCCTTTGACCCGAACATCCCACCTGGAACCGAGTACGTGTCCCTCCTGTGGTGATGTTAAATGCCTGGTTGCAGAGTCACCGTCAATGAGAATATAGTGTAATATCACTGGCATATATCATGAAGTTGTTGTTACGCTGCAACTATACAGTGCAGTACGTAATTAAAAACTATAAATTACAGTTTTAACGTCTAGGCCCGATTGACGCACGTTAGTCGAGGGGAAACTGGCATTGACCCCGTCAACAGTGTAATCGTGTACAAACCCACAACATGAAATATCAGACAGGACACAATATGCAATTAAATGATCACACTTTATAATTATTCCTTGGTGATGGGTTCGTAGAAACAAATGAAATAAAGTTCAGTAAATTTATCGGTTTTCTGAACAAGAAAATTAATATGTTGGAGCTGGTGCCTCCGGATCCGTCCACAACAACCTCCGAACCTCCGACAACCTCTGAACTGCCGAGTTCCAGTATCCGCCATCCTGGGATTCCGACCGCTCCCGCCCACGTCCGTCCTCTTCACTCGCCTTCCCGAAAAGACCACAAACTCTGTCTTGGTTCCCCCCATACAAGATAGCATAACAGTCACTTATTGGTTAGCTCTCCATTATCTGTAATTATAACCCAAACATTTACAGCTACAAAGAACCATTACATCACCGATTAACTTTACAGAGAAGCCATTTCATTGTAACACCACAGAGAAGCCGTTTTGTTAGCCTTAGCTGTTAACATGGAAGAGAATCCACACAGTAACTAAATATATATATATATATAATCTCAAATAATAACCCTGACAGGGTGTCAAGAAAACAACCTCTCCCTCAATGTCACGAAAACAAAGGAGCTGGTTGTGGATTACGGGAGGAATGGAGACAGGCTAACCCCTATTGACATCAATGGACCTGGGGTTGAGAGGGTGAACAGCTTTAAGTTCCTCGACATAAACATCACCGAGGATCTCACGTGGTCTGTACACACCGGCTGTGGGGTGAAAAAGGCACAACAGCCCCTCTTTCACCTCAGACGGTTGAGGAAGTTTGGTATGGGCCCCAAATCCTGACGACTTTCTACAGGGGCCACAATTGAGAGCATCCTGACTGGCTACATCAGTGCCCGGTACGGGAACTGTACTTCCCTCAATCGCAGGACTCTGCAGAGAGTGGTGTGGACAGCCCAGCGTATCTGTAGATGTGAACTTCCCACTACTCAGGACATTTACAGAGACGGGGTGTAAAAAGGGCCCGAGGGATCATCGAGGACCCGAGTCACCCCAACCACAAACTGTTCCAGCTGCCACCATCCGGGAAACGGTACCGCAGCATAAAAGCCAGGACCAACAGGCTCCGGGACAGCTTCTTCCACCAGGCCATCAGACTGATTAATTCACCCTGATACAACTGTATTCCAATGTTATATTGACTGTCCTGATGTACACAGTATTTGTTGTAAATTGCTCATTTAGACAGAGACATAACAAAGATTTTTACTCCTCTTGTATATGAAGGATGTAAGTAATAAGGTCAATTCAGTTCAATATATATACGTTCAATAAGTGGTGCAAATGTTGAATTAAAAAATGGCGAGTGTCAATGTCCGTTCAGCAGCTGTTCTTCCCCCCTGAATCATTGAGATTTGTGCCTTCACGATTCCATACCTTCTGCAGTAATGAGCAGAGGGCATGTCTTGTGTGATCGGGGTCCTTGATGATGGATGCTGTCTTCCTGAGGCATTGCTTCTGGAAGATGTCCTCGATGGTGAGGTGGCTAGTGTGAATGATGGTTCACTGAGTTTACAACTTTCTGCAGCTGATTTCAATCCTGTGCGTTGGCCCCTCCCTCTCCATACTAGTCTGTTAGAATGCTCTCCACGGTACACCTGTAGAAATCTCCTCAAACTCCTAGTGTGAATGATGGGGTTCACTGAGTTTACAACTTTCTGCAGCTGATTTCAATCCTGTGCGTTGGCCCCTCCCTCTCCATACTAGTCTGTTAGAATGCTCTCCACGGTACACCTGTAGAAATCTCCTCAAACTCCTAGTGTGAATGATGGAGTTCACTGAGTTTACAACTTTCTGCAGCTGATTTCAATCCTGTGCGTTGGCCCCTCCCTCTCCATACTAGTCTGTTAGAATGCTCTCCACGGTACACCTGTAGAAATCTCCTCAAACTCCTAGTGTGAATGATGGGGTTCACTGAGTTTACAACTTTCGGCAGCTGATTTCAATCCTGTGCGTTGGCCCCTCCCTCTCCATACTAGTCTGTTAGAATGCTCTCCACGGTACACCTGTAGAAATCTCCTCAAACTCCTAGTGTGAATGATGGGGTTCACTGAGTTTACAACTTTCTGCAGCTGATTTCAATCCTGTGCGTTGGCCCCTCCCTCTCCATACTAGTCTGTTAGAATGCTCTCCACGGTACACCTGTAGAAATCTCCTCAAACTCCTAGTGTGAATGATGGGGTTCACTGAGTTTACAACTTTCTGCAGCTGATTTCAATCCTGTGCATTGGCCCCTCCCTCTCCATACTAGTCTGTTAGAATGCTCTCCACGGTACACCTGTAGAAATCTCCTCAAACTCCTAGCGTGAATGATGGGGTTCACTGAGTTTACAACTTTCTGCAGCTGATTTCAATCCTGTGCGTTGGCCCCTCCCTCTCCGTACTAGTCTGTTAGAATGCTCTCCACGGTACACCTGTAGAAATCTCCTCAAACTCCTAGTGTGAATGATGGGGTTCACTGAGTTTACAACTTTCGGCAGCTTATTTCAATCCTGTGCGTTGGCCCCTCCCTCTCCATACTAGTCTGTTAGAATGCTCTCCACGGTACACCTGTAGAAATCTCCTCAAACTCCTAGTGTGAATGATGGGGTTCACTGAGTTTACAACTTTCGGCAGCTTATTTCAATCCTGTGCGTTGGCCCCTCCCTCTCCATACTAGTCTGTTAGAATGCTCTCCACGGTACACCTGTAGAAATCTCCTCAAACTCCTAGTGTGAATGATGGAGTTCACTGAGTTTACAACTTTCTGCAGCTGATTTCAATCCTGTGCGTTGGCCCCTCCCTCTCCATACTAGTCTGTTAGAATGCTCTCCACGGTACACCTGTAGAAATCTCCTCAAACTCCTAGTGTGAATGATGGGGTTCACTGAGTTTACAACTTTCTGCAGCTGATTTCAATCCTGTGCGTTGGCCCCTCCCTCTCCATACTAGTCTGTTAGAATGCTCTCCACGGTACACCTGTAGAAATCTCCTCGAACTCCTCATGAAATACAGTGGCTGCTGTGCCGCCTTTGTAACTACATCAATATGTTGGGCTCGGGGTAGATCCTCAGATGCTGACAGATACTCACCCTTTCCACTTCTAGTCCCTCGAAGAGGGTTGGTGCGTGTTCCCTTGTCTTACCCTCTCTGAAGTCCACTGTCAGTTCTTACCGTCATTGAGTGCGAGGTTATTGCTGTGACAGCACTGAACTGACTTATCAGTCTCACTCCTGTGTGGTCTCTTGTCACTCTCTGAAATTCTGCCAACAATAGTTGTGTAATCAGCAAATCTATAGACGGCGTTTGAGCTATAGATTGAGCAAGTGATCTAAGGCCACATGGAATGCTGGTGAGATCACTTCAGCTGTAGACATTGTGGAGATAGGCAAATGGGTTGTGGAAATATATCGGTAATCCTGAAGTCTTTATGAATTAGTAACTTCTGTGCAATGTAATGTGACAAAATGGAACCCAGGAGATCCCGAGGTGTGTTGCTGGTTTGGATGGGAAGCTTTGTGTTTTATGATAGGAAGCTGTGTGTTCATTACTATGACAGGAGATGTGTTTTACGGCTGGGGGCATGTTTGACAGCAGGGGTAAACAGGACAGTTTCTGAAGGTCTGACCTTTGCAGAACTAATTACTGATGAAGGTAACAGAGGAATGTTATGGAACGGAGCAACCCCATTGCCGTTCTCTGTAAATTATAATCCTGCTTTGTTTGAGATCTAAGTTTGAAGTTGTTTTCCAGACAATATTTGGCTGGAAAATATTAGAAGTCCGAGTTGAACAGCACATGACAGAATCTGGAAGTTCCACTAAGATTCACTTGTCCAGGATCGATAGCGATGTGGGAAATGGAGAGGACAGAAATGCCTCAGGGAATCTCCTTGCGGTCACCAAAGGAAAAGTAAGTTTCTTTCTCACCTGTGGATTTTTTACCCTTGGCAGTTGGATTTCGGTTTTCTCTCCCTTTCATCCGATGGTCGATGCTGTGGTGTTGCACGGGTCAACTTCTCGTCATGATTCCGACTCATCCAGCGTGACGATAGAAACTTTGAGTGAAGCTTCAGGGCGACTAGCGTCTGGGACGTGTGAAAGAGATGTGCTGGGTGGTTTTACTGTTGTCTTGTTTCCGCTTCCTCATGGTATTGATATTGGAGAATCACAGATTTCGTACTCGCCAGGTATCTGGTTTGATGTGGAAATGTGGGTATGAGATGCCCACATTTCTGTGGGAAAAGGGCATTTGGGGGAAATTACTCATCGGTTTATAATTATATTGGGAATGTGATTTAACAATTTTGGAAAGGTTGGAATATTTTTGAGAGCAATTCTAAAAGTTGATTCAGTAATAAGACTGTTTTCCTTTATAGAACGTAAAAGATGTTGTCCGCGACCTTTAACATATTGATTTTGAGTTTGAGATTCATTGGAAAATAGTTTCGATGCATTGTCATGTAAATTGTTTCCCCTTGATTATGCAGTCTGCATCTCCTCATTGACCCGACCCGATCTCTGATCCCTGATACCCCCACCTCTGGCACAAAGAACGGCAGGACATCAGACCGAGTGTGCAGGCTTAACTGGTCAGCAACCCCGTCACTCACACGGTCTCAACCAATAACAGGCGTGGATCTGCTTGGGTCAGGTACCACCCAGTGAAACCCCCAGGTCCTGTCACCCCGGTGGGAAGGGTAAAAGTATATTCGGGCAGGAAAACCCGGTCCCCACCCCACACACTTGGAGCGAGCTGATGGCTGATTCAGCCGTGACCCGCCGCTCGCAAAAGCACGGAATCGATTAATTTCAGGTTGAATTGGGAGGCACAAACTTTATCTAAGTTTGGGACCGCGGGGACGAAACCCGCTCCCATTGGCGAACAGAGATGTCAGTGAAGCCACCCGGTCCAATCGCTTTGATTCCCCGCCCCTTCCGCCATTACTGTCCCGAGCGATGTTTGTTTGTTTCGTTCGGGTGTGTTAAAAGTTTTCTTGCTCCCTTCTCTGTGGTGTGTTATTTGCCCGAGGCCCCTCGCCCTTGCACTACAACAGTCGTGTTTAATATTCCCTCCCTGGGTGCAGTTGCCGTCTGTTCCCCCGACGATCCCTGCACTGCAGGAGTTCAGCGGCTCATGGGAAGGTGAAGAATGTTCAAGCAGAAAGTGTTGGGTGGGAAACATGGCTTCTCGACAATACGTACAGAGTTTAGTGGAGGAGGCAGTTTGTCCCGTCTGCCTTGATTTCTTCACCACTCCGGTAACACTCGACTGTGGACACAACTTCTGCCTCTCCTGTATCACACAGAGTTGGGAAAAGGGAGGGAGAAACTGCTGTCCGGAATGTAGAGCAAAGTTCTCAGACAAATATCTCAGGATAAATTGGGCCCTGGCAAGTCTGGCTGAAAAAGCTCAACAATTGAACCTGAATTGGAAAGAGACGGAGATGAGATCTCAGTGTGAGAAACATCGGGAGGAACTGAAGCTGTTTTGTGACACGGACAAGCAACTGGTCTGTGTGATTTGTAGAGACGCGAGGGAACACAAGACTCACAACTTCATGCCGATTGAAGAAGCTGCGGAGATTTACAAGGTAAATACAAACAGATTTTATCACCTGAATATTTATGGTATTCTTATTTTACCGACGTTTTGTTCTTGAACCCAATCCCAGTGTCAAGTTAAATCATCGTTCGAATCTCTGACAGGGAAGAAATCTGCCATCCAGGAGTTGGAACAGCGACAGAAACAGAAGATTTCTGGAGTGAGGGTGAGATGTGTTTCCAGTTTTCCGGGTCTGTGTGGGTTAATTCTCTTTATTGCCGGGTAACATCAGCCACCACCTTTCATTTGACAGGAACAGTCACACAGTCTGCAGGCCAACGTCACATCTGAATTTGCTAAAATACACCAGGTTCTGGCTGAGAGAGAGCAGCGCCTACTGAGTGATCTCAGGGCAGAGGAGGAGAAGATTCTGAACACCATGGAGAAAAATCTTCAGGAGATTGAAGAGAATTTAACCTCTGTAGAGGAGAAACTCTCCAAGTTGCAGAAACAGATGAATGAGGAAGACAGTGCGACGTTTCTGAAGGTGAGGGATTGTTGTTGAGTGAAAGCCCACAGTCTGTTCTGGAGCAGACCTGCTCTTGTCACCAAACTAATAGATCAACGGTCTCTCTGGTCTTCCCCGGGATTGAGCTGCTGGAACCTGCATGCTGAGTTATTGATCTCTTTGTGCAGCCTAAATGTAATATTCCCCTGAACCTCACGTTAAAATCCATTCACCGTCCCTCGCAGTGAGAACGTGGATGTTCAGTCCCAGTCAATTCAGATCTGTGATTTATTTATTACAGGAGGAGTTGTGTCAGGACAGGAGGTAGGACAGACCCTTTACTGAAACTCTGCACCGTTTGGTAAAAACATCTCAGGTAATAGTTCCGGTGACTTAATAACCCACTGTTTGATTTTACAGGGTTAGTGAAGAAGCTCAGACGTTGTCTGTAACAGAAGGTGCCGTAACCATCGGAGAATTCAGGGACACAATATTGAGAGGGATGTTTGATGCCATAAAGCAAGGTAAAGTTTGCATCAATTCCTGTGTTCTGGTTTGTTATAAAAGTGAAGTTTTTGTAAGTGAACTATTGAGTACAAGAGCAAGGATGTCCTTTTGCATTTGTACAGGGCCCTGGTGAGACCACACCTGGAATATTGTGTACAGTTTTGGTCTCCAGGTTTAAGGAAGGACATTCTGGCAGTTGAGGAAGTGCAGCGTAGATTCACTAGGTTGATTCCTGGGATGGCAGGGCTGTCTTACGCAGAGAGATTGGAGAGATTGGGCTTGTACACGCTGGAATTGAGGAGATTGAGAGGGGATCTGATTGAAACGTTTAAGATAATTAAAGGATTTGATAGGATTGAGGCAGGAAATATGTTCCAGATGTTGGGAGAGTCCAGTACCAGAGGGCATGGATTGAGAATAAGAGGTCAGTTCTTTAAAACAGAGTTGAGGAAGAACTTCTTCTCCCAGAGAGTTGTGGAGGTGTGGAGTGCACTGCCTCGGAAGACGGTGGAGGCCAATTCTCTGGATGCTTTCAAGAAGGAGCTAGATAGATATCTGATGGATAGGGAAATCCAGGGATATGGGGACAAGGCAGGGACTGGGTATTGATAGTGAATGATCAGCCATGATCTCAGAATGGCGGTGCAGACTCGAGGGGCCGAATGGTCTACTTCTGCACCTATTGTCTATTGAAGTTACATGCACTGAAGTTAAAGGGATCCTGTAGGTAGTGGTATTTGTGCATATGACGATCAACTGGAGTGAGACTCTGTCTGAGCTGATGAGGAATTCCAGTAACCTGCGTTTATTTTAGACAAGCAACAATAGCACTGTGTCTGTCTCTCTTGCTGTCTCTGTCTCTATCACTCTCTCTGTCCCTGTCCGACTCTATCAGTCTCTCCCTCTCTCATCAGGCACAGGTAGGGGAAGGAAAGAGACGAGAAGGTAAAGGAGGGAATCGAAGAGAGGGGTATAGGTAGAGGAGGGACAGAGGGAGGAGGCACACGTCGAGGAGGAAGGTCGGGTGTGTGAAACAGAGTGAGAGACAGAATAGGAAGCAAAGTGAGTGTGTGAGATAGAGATACATGTATAAAGAAAGGAACACTCTCATTCCCTGCTTCTCTCTTCAGTTTATGAGACCATTGATGTGGAAACAGCCAGCCTGAGCATCGAGGTGTCTGAGGATCTGAATCGTGTGAGAGGGACCGGCATCCAGACCAGTCTCCCGGACACCGGGTCAGGTTTATCAGTTTGTTTTCTGTTCTCTGATCAAAGGGGTTCACATCGGGAAGACATCACAGGGAGTTGGAGGTGGTGGGGAATCTGGGCTGGAGGGTGGGAGTATTCACAGAACCTGCACCCTCTCTGTAGTGTGGTGAAGTGTCACAAGAGTTAGTGCTGCTTTCTCTCAGCTCCCATGACCAGACTTCAATCCCAGCCTCTGTTGTCTGTGTGGAGTTTGCAAGCTCCCCCTGTGACTGTGGGTTTCCTCAGATGATCCAGTTTTCTCCCTCACTCCAGAAACCTGCAGGTCGAGGGGGTAACTGGTGGCTGTCAGTTCCCACTGGTGTAGGTTAGTGGTAAAAAGAATGGGAGTGTGCGACAGAATAAGTGACAGGGATACAGGGAAGTGGGGAGAGGGGGTATCGGGCTGATGGGATTGATCCCCTGAGAGTAGATATAAACACCCAGATGGGAGTGTGCGACAGAATAAGTGACGGGTACAGGGAAGTGGGGAGAGGGGATATCGGGCTGGTGGAATTGCTCCCTACAGAAGTGATGTGATTGGGACAGGATCCATTTACCCATCTCGTTATGAACTGTAAATCCCTGGTGAGAGGGAGGGAATAAACTGGCAGGAGCAGAAATGTCGGAGGGTGAAGTGTAAATTTGAAATTGCAGTTGTCAGTACAATAATTTTACCATCTTCATTAGTGTGTTCCCTTTAATAAATACTGATTTTGGGCATGTAAACGTTGAAGCATTCCGGTTCTCCGTGGGTTCAACTGCAGCTGGGAACAGGGAACCAACGTCTCCTAAACACTGATGGTTCAGTGTTGCTGTCACCCTGTGTCTGTCAGGTTGTTGTGGAAACGGCTGTGATGGAAGTGTGATCCCTGTTATGTCAGAGAGAGGGCAATTACCTGTCCTGCTGTGTTCCTCCAGCATTTTGTGTGTGTTGCTGAAATTACTTCAGGGCCACTTTGGTAACAGTGTTTCTCGCTCTGTGTTTAGTGAGGAGTACAATAAACCTGGAGATTGGGGAGTGAAACTGTTGTCTGAGGCTCTGAGGGACCCGGAGTGTAAAATACAGAAGCTGGGGTAAGTACCAGACTGTGAGTCTGTTGATGTTTGTGTGGGTAAAGTTCCAATAATGTCCCAGTTCTGTTCTGATGAATCCCTGTGTCACTGTTCAAACCGTTGATGGTGACCTGTGGAGACTGACACTGAATCTGTTTGTTTCTCTCTTCTGTTTCCTCTCCGTCCATCAGGTTGACAGCTGATCGTTTCACATCTGAGTTTGAGCACTTCATCTCCGCTCTCAGTACAAACCACTCACTGAGAGAGGTGGAGCTGGACCTGAGTGACAATAAACTGGGAGATGGGGGAATGAAACTGGTGTCTGAGGCTCTGAGGGACCCGGAGTGTAAAATACAGAAACTGGGGTAAGTACCAGACTGTGGGGGATTGGGGATGATCATCACTCCATCGATCTCCAATTGACGATGCTGCTGCACAGCCTGATTAACAAGTTCTCACCTCGGACTCCATCAGGGCCACTCACCTCCCCCTCTGCAAGGGTCAGAGTGTTTTCAGTGTAGTCTGTTCATCTCAGGTCACTGTGTGTGTCTGAGGTGGAATCAGCTCTACAGGAGCCTGTGTGTGTGGAAGGAGAAGGCAATTGCCTTTACCCAGTTCCCTGTGGGGACATGGACCCGGACCACAAAATGTTCAGGGTCAGATTGTGTGTTGAACATTTCTCCCTGATGGACTTAAACTTGACTCAGTGGTTTAGTAACTTTAATTCCCCAACCTTTGACCCGGAGCTGGTTTAATTTATCACTGAACTAAACCTTTGCACCCCTCAGCTCTCTGTGTGGGGTTGGAGAATATTCCAGCTGAGGTGAAACCGGTTTGGAGTGTGGGTGTTTCCCCGAGGCAGCATTGTGTCGGTGCGGTGACTGGGTTGGGATGTACAGTTAACAGAGATGGTGAGTGGAGTCCCCCTGCAAGGTTGGTTCTGTGAGCACAGGATGTCTGGACAGATGGAGAGTGAGTTGTGTCGTCATATGACAATCCATCCAGAAGATTCACTCTGGGACTAACATGAGGAACACAGGGATGTGCCGGGTTTTTCTGTGGAGACGGGACAAGGGGAGGGGAAGCTGGGAGTGTGGAAGGTTACACTGCCTCCCTGTGATTCAGTATCGAGCACAAGGTCCAGAGTGGTGGTGTACTGTGGAGTGGGGCTGGGATGTAGAGGGTGAACACAAATATACAATGTCCCCTGGGTTCTGCCATTTGTCCTGGGGAGATTTGAGTGTTTCCAGTTCGGAAGGTGCAGTGATGTTTATACATACTGGTGACTGATGCTGGAGATTGATGTTATTAGTAATTATGGGTTTAATAAACACTGAACATTACTGTGGGTATTAGTGAAACCCATCTCTCTCTGGTCCACAGTCTACGGTCTGTCGGTCTCTCGGCTGCTGGTGTTGTGGATCTTGCATCCGCTCTTAGTACAAACCGCTCACTGACAGAACTGGACCTGTCTTATAATAATCTGGGAGATTCAGGAGTGAAACTGGTGTTTCAGGCTCTGAGGAACCGGGAGTGTAAAATACAGAAACTGTGGTAAGTACCAGACTGTGGGATTGGGACAGATCATCACTCCGTCGATCTCCACAGCCCGAATAACAGGCCCTCACCTCAGGCTCCATCGGGTCCATTCACATAAGAACATAAGAAATAAGAGCAGGAGTCGGCCATCTGGCCCATCGAACCTGCCCCGCCATTCAATAAGATCATGGCTGATCTGTCCGTAAACTCATCTCCATCTACCTGCCTTTTCCCCATAACCCTTAATTCCCCTACTATGTGAAAATCTATCTAACTGTATCTTAAATATATTTAGTGAAGAGGCCTCAACTACTTCCCTGGGCAGAGAAATCCACAGATTCACAACTTTCTGGGAAAAACAGTTTCTCCTCATCTCCATCCTAAATCTTCTCCCCTGAATCTTGAGGCTATGTCCCCTAGTTCTAGTCTCAGCTACCAGTGGGAAAAACTTTGCTGCTGCTATCTTATCTTTCCCCTTCAAAGTTTTGAATGTTTCTATAAGATCTCCTGTCATTCTTCTGAATTCCAGAGAGTATAGTCCCAGACGACTCAATCTCTCCTCATAGGTTAACCACTTCATGTCTGGAATCAACCTGGTGAACCTCCTCTGCACCGCCTCCAAAGCCAGTCTATGCTTCCTCAAGTACGGAGACCAGAACCGCACGCGGTACTCCGGGTGCGGCCTCACCAGTACCCTGTACAGTTGCAGCGTGACCTCCCTGCTCTTAATTTCAATCTCTCTAGCAACGGCCAACATTCCGTTTGCCTTCTTAATAACCTGTTGTACCTGCAAGCCAACTTTTTGTGATTCATGAACAAGCATTTCTAAGTCCCTCTGCACAACAACATGCTGCAGTCTTGCAGCATTTAAATAATAATCTGCTCTTCTAGTATTCCCTCCAAAGTGGCTGATGTCGCATTCCATCTGCCAGACCTTGGCCACTCACTTAACCTCTCTATATCCCTCTGCAGACTCTCCGCGTCCTCTGTACAATTTACTTTTCCACTCAGTTTAGTGTCATCAGCAAATTTTGTTACGTTACACTCAGTCCCCTCTTCAAATCATCAATGTAAATGGTGAACAGCTGCGGGCCCAGCACCGACCCCTGCGACACCCCACTCACCACCGACTGCCAACCGGAGAAACACCATTTATACCAACTCTCTGCCTTCTATCGGTTAACCCATCTACTGTCCATGCCAATACACTTCTTCTGACTCCAGGCATCTGTACCTTATTTATAAGTCTCTTGTGCAGCACCTTATCGAACGCCTTCTGGAAATCCAAGTGTGCGACATCCACCTGTTCCCCTCTATCCACTGCACTCATCATGTCCTCAAAGAACTCCAGTAAGTTTGTCAAACAAGACCTGCCCTTTCTGAATCCATGCTGCGTCTGTCTAATGCAACTACTCCTTTCTAAATGTTTCGCTGTTTCTTCCTTAATGACAGCTTCAAGCATTTTGACAACTGCAGATGTTAAGCTAACTGGCCTGTCTTTTGCCTACATCCTTTTTAAAAAAGTGGCATGACATTTGTTGTCTTCCAGTCCACCGGGACCTGCCCAGAGTCTAGAGAGTTTTGGTTAATGATTGCCAACGCATCTACTATAACTTCTGCCAATTCTCTCAGCATCCTGGGATGCATCCCATCAGAACCGGGGACTAATCTACCTTCAGGCTCACTTGTTTGCTCATCACTATCTCTTTAGGTCCTCACCTCCCATTTCGTCCATAACATCATTCTTTGCCACATTAGACGTATCCTCCACCGTGAAGACTGACACAAAATAGTCGTTCAATGCCTCAGCCATTTCCTTATCAACCAAAATCAATTTTCCCTTCTCATCTTCCAAGGGACCTACGTTGACTTTAGCCGCCCTCTTCCGCTTTATATATTTATAAAAAAAACTTCTGCCATCTGTTTTTATATTTTGTGCTAATTTACTTTCATACTCTATCTTCCCTTTCCTTAATTCTTGTTTAATTGTTCTTTGTTGCTTTTTAAAGTTTTCCCAATCCTCCACTCTCCCACTACTCTTTGCCACTTTGTCCAATGAGCTTTTAATTTGATACTATCTTTTATTTCCTTAGTTCACCAAGGCTGGCTCTCCCCACACTTACCGTCCTTACTTTTGACTGGAATATACTTCTGTTGAGCCCTGTGAAGAATCTCTTTGAAAGTATTCCACTGTTCCCCAACTGTCCTACCAAATAGTCTGTGCTCCCAATCCACATCAGGCAACTCCTCCCTCATCCCATTGTAGTCTCCCTTGTTCAAGCAAAGTATACTAGTTTTAGATCTAACTCCATCTGTCTGCGACATTCAATCATACTATGATCACTGTTTCCAAGAGGATCCCGGACTACAAGATCGTTAATCTTACCCGTCTCATTGCACAGGACTAAGATGGCATTTTCCCTTGTGGGTTCACTAACATGCTGCTCAGGAAAGCCATCACGGATACTTTCTACGAAGTCCTCCCCGAGACTTCCTTGACCAACCTGATTCACCAATCTATGTGGAAGTTAAAATCCCCCATGACAACTGCCGTTCTGTTCTTACAAGCCTCAGTTATTCCTTGGTTAACCGCCTCTGCCACTGCAATATTTTTATTAGGTGGCTTATAGACAACTCCCGTCAGTGATTTTTTTTTCCCTTTACTATTCATAATCTCTCCCCAGATTCTGCTCTGTAGATCTTATATCGTCTCTCACAATCGCCCTGATCTCATCCTTAATCAAGAGCGCCACTCCACCTCCTTTGCCTTCCTGCCTATCTTTCCGTATTACCTGATACCCTTGGATATTTAATTCCCAGTCATCTCCAGCTAGCAACCGGGTTTCTGTAATGGCCACTAAATCATATGCCTTGGTACTGATCTGTGCCTCAAGTTCACTAACCTCGTTTCTAATTCTACGGACATTTAGATAAAGTGCCCTCATACTCATTGTCCTCTTAGAATCTAGTGACCTATGGGATTTTTGCTGATTACTTTTATGCACTCTACTCTTACTTTTTTCTTCACTAACTCTA
This sequence comes from Hypanus sabinus, assembly GCF_030144855.1. Taxonomy (NCBI): domain Eukaryota; kingdom Metazoa; phylum Chordata; class Chondrichthyes; order Myliobatiformes; family Dasyatidae; genus Hypanus; species Hypanus sabinus. The sequence goes on from NW_026781389.1 coordinate 250,424, forward strand.
GCTTTGGTTTCTGCATCTCTTCCCTCTTCATTTCTGTGTGGGTTCCCATCCCCCTGCCATATTAGTTTAAACCCCCCCCCCCCAACAGCACTAGCAAACAATCTGCCTGGGATATTGATCCCAGCCCTACCCAGACGTAGACCGTCCGGACGGTACTGGTCTAACCTCCCTCAGAAGCGGTTCCAATGCCCCAAGAATCTGAAACCCTTCCTCCTGCACCACCGCTCAAGCCACATCTTCATTCCAGCTATCCTGCTGATCCAACTCTGCACATGGCCCGGTAATAATCCTGAGATTATAACCTTTGAGGTCCTACTCTTTAATTTACCTCCTAGCTCCTTAAATTCGGCTTGTAGGACCTCACCCCGCTTTCTTCCAATATCGTTAGTGCCTACAGTGTGATAGTGTATTGTCCTAGGTAAATATTACCAGGGTGTAAATGTTATGAAAATCAGCTCAGGCTCCATCAGGCTGACAGGTTCACGTTATTGTCGAAGTATGCATGTAAAATACAGCTCTGATTTTTGTCTTCTCGAGATAACCATTAAAAGCAGAAAGACCATGTGTGTTTATGAAGGAAAAGGCATCAACTTGCACTCACAAGTACAGCGTTAAAGTTTATTGTCAGGGGCAAATACAACCAAGGTGTAACTATCATGAAAATTAGATCTTTCCTAGCAACAGTACAGAACTTTACTAACATTAATTACACAAACTTAAATTAACATTAATTACACATAAATTACACGGTAAAGAAAATCAAACATAACCACATTTTGCAAGGTGAGTGAATCTAGTCTGGGAAGGAATGAGGGGCTTTCAGGTCAGTTCAGGATCATGATGCAGTGGGAAGAGGCTGTTGTTGAACCTTGGGCTGTGGGTCTGCAAACTCCTGGCCCAGCTGTCTGAGGGACTGGCCCAGATCGTGAGGGTTCCTGATGATATTCGACAATGAAATGCTGCTCATTTCTAAGAAAGCTGTCGTGTTTCCTTCATGGCTACCTCTATGTTCTGGACCCAGGAGAGATTCTGTGAGATGTTGACAACAAGGAACCTGTTTCTGCACACCTTTTCCACGAATTCCAGTCAAGATGGTTCCTGTGGGCAGCTCTTCTTCAGTCGCCATCTTCTGGAGCCTGTCATTTGCAATTTGGAGGTCGTTTGGATGTTTCAGTGCTCGTCAGTCTCTGAGACGATTCTGAGAGGCAGAGGCAGCGTGTGGGGACCTTGTGGTGAGGAAGTTGAGAGCTGATGTTCGACTCTATTTTGCCGATTAAAGCTTCCATTGTTCGCCGGTTAAAATGACGAGGGAGATTGAAACACCAACTGCTTGCATTTTTATTGCTGGGAGATCACTCTGCTACAGAGAGGGTAGACTGTCTTTTTATCACTGGTGAGATCGCTCTGCTACGGAGAGGGTAGACTGTCTTTTTATCACTGGTGAGATCACTGCTACGGAGAGGGTAGACTGTCTTTTTATCACTGGTGAGATCACTCTGCTACAGAGAGGGTAGACTGTCTTTTTATCACTGTTGAGATCGCTCTGCTACGGAGAGGGTAGACTGTCTTTTTATCACTGTTGAGATCGCTCTGCTACGGAGAGGGTAGACTGTCTTTTTATCACTGTTGAGATCGCTCTGCTACAGAGAGGGTAGACTGTCTTTTTATCACTGTTGAGATCGCTGTGCTACGGAGAGGGTAGACTGTCTTTTTATCACTGGTGAGATCACTCTGCTACGGAGAGGATAGACTGTCTTTTTATCACTGGTGAGATCACTCTGCTACGGAGAGGGTAGACTGTCTTTTTATCACTGGTGAGATCACTCTGCTACGGAGCGGGTAGACTGTCTTTTTATCACTGGTGAGATCACTCTGCTACGGAGAGGGTAGACTGTCTTTTTATCACTGGTGAGATCACTCTGCTACGGAGCGGGTAGACTGTCTTTTTATCACTGGTGAGATCACTCTGCTACGGAGAGGGTAGACTGTCTTTTTATCACTGGTGAGATCGCTCTGCTACGGAGCGGGTAGACTGTCTTTTTATCACTGGTGAGATCGCTCTGCTACGGAGAGGGTAGACTGTCTTTTTATCACTGGTGAGATCACTCTGCTACGGAGCGGGTAGACTGTCTTTTTATCACTGGTGAGATCGCTCTGCTACGGAGCGGGTAGACTGTCTTTTTATCACTGGTGAGATCGCTCTGCTACGGAGCGGGTAGACTGTCTTTTTATCACTGGTGAGATCACTCTGCGACGGAGCGGGTAGACTGTCTTTTTATCACTGGTGAGATCACTCTGCTACGGAGAGGATAGACTGTCTTTTTATCACTGGTGAGATCACTCTGCTACGGAGAGGATAGACTGTCTTTTTATCACTGGTGAGATCACTCTGCTACGGAGCGGGTAGACTGTCTTTTTATCACTGGTGAGATCACTCTGCTACGGAGAGGATAGACTGTCTTTTTATCACTGGTGAGATCACTCTGCTACGGAGCGGGTAGACTGTCTTTTTATCACTGGTGAGATCACTCTGCTACGGAGAGGGTAGACTGTCTTTTTATCACTGGTGAGATCGCTCTGCTACGGAGAGGGTAGACTGTCTTTTTATCACTGGTGAGATCACTCTGCTACGGAGAGGATAGACTGTCTTCTTAACACTGGTGAGATCACTGTGCTAGGTAGAGATTGGATGTTGACAGGTTTTATACATTTTGGATGTCGACTTGAACTGTGGGCATTTTTCATTCCTGTGGTTTGGTTGTATTCTGTGTTTTTCACCCAATCTTCCTCAATATTTTGTGTTTAGGAGGAGGGGATTTTGGGGTTGATAAGTCTCTTCCATCATTGCTCATTCTTTAGTGTGGGGAAGAGGGATTTGGGGGTTGATAACTGTGCTGCTGATTTTTTTTCTTTCTTGGTTTTGTGGCTGTCTGGAGAAGAGGAATTTCAGAGTTGTACACTAATATAAATAAACATGTCAACCTTTGAATTGGGCATAGAGGGTCATTTTAGAGGGGATGATGATGTTCAGTGGACATTCGTTTTGCTTCTCCAGGTGATCCAGAATGGAGTTCTGCTCCAGATCAGTGGTGATGCTAGGTGAACTGAAGGGGGTCCAGGTCCTTACTGAGGCAGGAATAGTCTTAAACCTTCCACAAAATCAAATGTGTTTTCAATGTAGTTTCTTCACCTCAGGTCACAGTGTGTGTCTGAGGTAGAGTCAGTTATTCTGGCACTTAGGGGTCGTGTGTGTGTAGGAGAGTGGAGCCTCCTCTACCCAGTTCCCTGTGGGGACACGGACACAACACAAAATCACTGACCATTTGGACACCATCAGTCCCACAGGGAAAGGTATCAGGGAACATGGACGCAGACAACAAAATGCGCAGGGTCAGATTGTATGTTGAACATTTCTCACCAATGGATTTAAAGTTGACTTTTAATCTTTGGTTACTTTAATTCTCCAACCTTTGACTTGGAGCTGGTTTAACTTTACCACTGACCCAGCACCATTGCAACCTTCAGCTCTCAGTGTGGGGTTGGAGAGTATTCTTGTTGAGGTGAAACTGGTTTGGAGTGTGGGTGTTTCCCCGAGGCAGCATTGTGTCGGTGGGGTGACTGGGTTGGGGTGTACAGATAACAGAGATGGTGAGTGGAGTCCCCTGCAGGGTTGGTTCTGTGAGCACAGAACGTCTGGACAGACACAGAGGCAGTTGTGCTGTTGTGTGACACCCTGTCCAGAGGATGAGCTCTGGGATGAATGTGAGGAACACAGGGATGTGCCGGGTTTTTCTGTGGAGACGGGACAAGGGGAGGGGAAACTCACTCTGTGGAAGGTTACACTGCCTCCCTGTGATTCAGTATCGAGCACAAGGTCCGGAGTGGTGGTGTACTGTGGAGTGGGGCTGGGATGTAGAGGGTGAACACAAATATACAATGTCCCCGGGGTTCTGCCATTTGTCCTGGGGAGATTTGAGTGTTTCCAGTTTGGAAGGTGCAGTGATGTTTATACTCACTGGCGTCTGATGCTGGAGATTGGTGTGATCAGTAATTGTGGGGTTAATGATCACTGAACATTACTGTGGGTATTGGTGAAAGTGGGATTAATAAACCCTGGGATTAAACTTGTCATCTCTCTCTGATCCACAGTCTACGGTCTGTCGGTCTCACAGATGCTGGTGTTGTGTATCTCACCTCCGCTCTCAGTACAAACTGCTCACTGACTGAGCTGGACCTGGGTTATAATGAACTGGGAGATTCTGGAGTGAAACTGGCCTCCGAGGCTCTGAGAAACCAGGAGTGTAAAATACAGAAACTGTGGTAAGTACCAGACTGTGAGACATTGGGACAGATCATCACTCCATCGATCTCCACAGACTGAGTAACAGGCCCTCACCTCGGGCTCCATCGGGTCCACTCACAAGTTCAGTGTTAAAGTTTATTGTCGGGCAAATCTAAACAGGGTGTAAATGTTGTGAAAATCAGCTTCTTACAAGAACAGCACAGAACATTAGAAACATGTCAGAAATTAATTTCAGAAACTTAACATTTATTGTACATAAATCGCACAGTATAGGAAAACGAACATAATCAAATCTTTGTGCAAGTTGAGGGAGTCTTGTCTGAGATAGTAAGAAAACCCTTTTATCTATCTCACTCTTGTGCACGTCCTCATTACCATTTGTGATTCTGCCAGCAGCAGCGTTGTCGTCCGTGAATCTGCAGACAGTTTTGTTGGAGAGCCCAGCCACAGAGCCAGTGGTTTAGAGAGATTAGAACAGGGCACAAAAGCACACAGCACTCGGGTATACCAGTGTTGATGTTGAGTGAGGAGGATGAGGAGTTCGAGGATATGGTCGTGGGGTGAGGTACAGAGGCCCAGGATTGGACAGAGAAGGCCAGTTTAAAGTGGACAGTGGAGCTCAGTGATGAACTGTAATCAATGATTTCGGTTGTCCAGCCAATTCAGAACAGAGTGGAGAGCCGTAGAGATGGCATCTGCTGCAGGCCAGTGGTGGCGTTATTTGAAATGAAGAGGGTCCAAGCGCTTATTGAGGTGGGAGTAGTCTTAAGCCTTCTTCAAAAATCAGAGCGCTTTCAATTCAGCCTGTTCACCGCAGGAAACAGTATGTTTCTGGGTTAGAATCAGCTCCTCTAACAATCTACAGGGGATGTGTGTGTGGAAAAAGTTGAGCTGCCTTCGCCCAGTTCCCTGTGGGGTCACGGACACAACAGGAAATTACTGACCAGTTGGACACCATCAGTCCCACAGAGAAAGGTGTCAGACCACAACATGTTCAGGGTCAGATTGTGTGTTGAATATTTCTCACTGATGGATTTAAACTTGATTCAATGTTTTGGTAACTTTAATTTTCAAACCTTTGACCCAGAGCTGGTTTAATATTCTCCCTGAACTGTAAACCGTTGTAACCCTCAGCTCTCTGTGTGGGGTTGGAGAATATTCTTGCTGTGGTGAAACCGGTTTGGAGTGTGGGTGTTTCCCCGAGGCAGCATTGTGTCGGTGTGGTGACTGGGTTGGGGTGTACAGATAACAGGGATGGTGAGTGGAGTCCCCTCCCCGTTTGGTTCTGTGAGCACAGAATGTCTGGTCAGACACAGAGGGAGTTGTGCTGTTGTGTAATAGCCCATTCAGAGGATGAGCTCTGGGATGATGTGAGGAACTCAGGGATGTGCCGGGTTTTTCTGTGGAGACGGGACAAGGGGAGGGGAAGCTGGGAGTGTGGAAGGTTACACTGCCTCCCTGTGATTCAGTATCGAGCACAAGGTCCAGAGTGGTGGTGTACTGTGGAGTGGGGCTGGGATGTAGAGGTGAACACAAATATACAATGTCCCCTGGGTTTTGCCATTTGTCCTGGGGAGATTTGAGTGTTTCCAGTTCGGAAGGTGCAGTGATGTTTATACTCACTGGTGTCTGATGCTGGAGATTGGTGTTATCAGTGATTGTGGGGTTAATAAACGCTGAACGTTACTGTGGGTATTGGTGAAAGTGGGATTAATAAACCCTGGGATTAAACTTCTCATCTCTCTCTGATCCACAGTCTACGGTCTGTTGGTCTCACAGCTGCTGGTGTTGGGCATCTCACATCCGCTCTCAGTACAAACCACTCACTGACGGAGCTGGATCTGGGTGGTAATAAACTGAGAGATTCAGGAATGCAACTGGTGTCTACGGCTCTGAGGAACACAAAGTTTAAAATGCAGAGACTTGGGTAAGTAGCAGACTGTGAGGGATTAGGACAGATCATCACCCCGTAGTAACAGGCCCTCAGCTTGGGCTCCAATGGCTCCTCTCAAGTTCATTGATAAAGTTTATTGTCATGGGTAAGTATAACCAGGATGTAAATGTTATGACAATTAGCTTTTTGCAGCAACAGCACAGTGCATTATAAACGCAAGGCATTTGATGAGGTTCCCCATGCAAGGCTCATTCAGAAACTGATGGGGTATGGGATTCAAAGGGACCTTGCTTTGTGGTTCCAGAATTGGCTTATACACAGAAGGCAAAGGGTAATTGTAGATGGTTCGTATTCTGCATGGAGGGCGGTGACCAGTCGTGATGCACAGGGAGCTGTTCTAGGACCCCTCCTCCTTGTGATTTTTATAAATGACCTGGATGAGGAAGTGGAGGGATGGGTTAGTAAATTTGCCGATGAAACGAAGGTTGGGGGTGTTGTGGATAGTGTGGAGGGCTGTCAGAGGTCACAGCGGGACACTGAGAGGTTGAAAAACGGGGCTGAGAAGTGGCAGAGGGATTTCAATCTAGATAAGTGTGAGGTGGTTCATTTTGGTCGGTCAAATATGATGGCAGAATATCTTATTAACGTTAAGACTCTTGGCAGTGTGGAGGATCAGAGGGATCTTGGGGTCCGAGTCCACAGGACACTCAAAGCTGCTGCGCAGGTTGACTCTGTGGTTAAGACGGCGTACGGTGTATTGGCCTTCATCAATCGTGGAATTGAATTTAGGAGTCAGAGGTAATGTTGCAGCTCTATAGGACCCTGGTCAGACCCACTTGGGAGTACTGTGCTCAGTTCTGGTCGCCTCACTACAGGAAGGATGTGGAAACCATAGAAAGGCTGCAGAGGAGATTTACCAGGATGTTGCCTGGATTGGGGAGCCTGCCTTATGAGAATAGGTTGAGTGAACTCGGAGTTGACGGAGGATGAGAGGTGACCTGATAGAGGTGTACAAGATGATGAGGGGCATTGATCGTGTAGATCAGTGGTCCCCAGCCTCCGGGCCGCGGACCGATACTGCGCCGCGAAGCGTGCAGCTCCCAGCGCATCTTTTAAAAAAAAGCCGAAATAAACAAGCTAATTAATTAGGTGCCGCCCGTCACGTAAATGTCGGCCCAGATCAGGGGCGAATCTTTATAGGCGGCACCTAATTAATTAGCTTTTTATTTTGGCTTTTTTCTTAGGGTGCACTCCGGCTACTGCTGCACCCATGTATGCTTTGTGGCCCAGAGGTTGGGCAGTACTGGTGTGGATAGTCAGAGGCTTTTTCCCAGGGCTGAAATGGCTGACACGAGGGGGCAGGTACAGAAGAGGTGTCAGGGGTAAGTTGTTCACACAGACAGTGGTGGGAGCGTGGAATGCACTGCAGGCGACAGTGGTGGAGGCGGATATGATAGGGGCTTTTAAAAGACTCCTGGATAGGTACATGAAGCTTAGAAAAATAGAGGGCTATACGGTAGGGAAGTTCTAGGCAGTTTCTGGAGTAGGTTGTGTGGTCATGCAAAGTCATAAATAGTAAGGTTGTGTGTGGTGGCAACAATCTTCTGAGGAGTGTATATTTCAATGTGAGGAGTATTGTGGGAAAGGCAGACGAGCTGAGGGCCTGGATTGACATGTGGAATTATGACATGTAGCCATTACTGAAACTGGGCTACAGGAGGGACAGGACTGGCAGCTCAATGTTCCAGGGTTCCGATGTTTCAGACGTGATAGAGGCAGAGGGATGAAGGGTGGTGGGGGGGGGGGGGGGGTGCTAGTCAGCAAAAATATTACGGCAGTGCTTCGGCAGGACAGATTAGAGGGCTTGTCTACAGAGGCCATATGGGTGGAGCTGAGAAACAGGAAAGGTATGACCACATTAATGGGGTTATATTGTAGACCACCCAACAGTCAGCGAGAATTGGAGGAGCAAATCTGTGGAGAGATAGCAGACAACTGCAGGAGACAGAAAGTTGTGATTGTAGGATATTTTAATTTCCCACACATTGATTGGGACTCCCATACTGTTAAAGGTCTAGATTGGTTAGAGTTTGTGAAATGTGTTCAGGAAAGTTTTCTAAGTCAACTAGGGAGAATGCAATATTAGATCTCCGATTAGGAAACAAGTTAGGACAGGTGACGGAAGTGTGTGTAGGGGAACTTTGGTTCCAGTGATCATAAGTCATTAGTTTCAACTTGATCATAGATAAAGATAGATCTGGTCCGCAGATTGAAGTTCTAAACTGGAAAAAGGCCAAATTTGAAGAAATAAGAAAGGATCTAAAAAGCGTAGATTGGGACAGTTTGTTCTCTGGCAAGGATGTCATTGGTAAGTGGGAGGCCTTCAAAGGAGAAATTTTGAGAGCGCAGAGTCTGTATGTTCCTGTCAGGGTTAAAGGTAAATAAGAATAAGAAACCTTGGTTCTCGAGGGATATTAGAACTCTGATAAAGAAGAAAAGAGAGATGTATAACATGTATAGGCAACAGGGAGGAAATAAGATGCTTGAGGAATATAAAAAGAGTAAGAAAATACTTAAGAAAGAAATCAGGAGGGCTAAAAGAAGACATGAGGTTGCTTTGGCAGTCAGGGTGAAGGACAATCCTAACAGCTTCTACAGGTATGTTAAGAGCAAAAGGATAGTAAGGGATAAAATTGGTCAGAGTGGTCGGCTATGTATGGAACCAAAAGAAATGGGAGGGAGAGATATTAAATGGGTTTTTTGCATCTGTATTTACTAAGGAAACTGGAATGGAGTCTATGGAAACAAGGCAAACAAGTAGAGAGGTCGTGGAACTTATACAGATTGAAGAGGAGGAGGTGTTTGCTGTCTTGAGGCAACTCAGAGTAGATAAATCCCCAGGACCTGTCAGGACATTCCCTCGGACCTTGAGGGAGACTAGTGTTGAAATTGCAGGGGCCCTGACAGAAATATTTAAAATATCGATATCCACGGGTCAGGAGCCGGAGGATTGGAGGATAGCTCATGTAGTTCCGTTGTTTAAAAAAGGCTCGAAAAGTAAGCTGGGAAATTATAGGCTGGTAAGTTTGACATCGGTAGTAGGTAAATTATTGGAAGGAATACTAAGAGATAGGATCTACAAGTATTTGGATAGACAGGGACTTATTAGAAACAGTCAGCATGGCTTTGTGCATGGTAGGTCATGTTTAACCAATCTATTAGAGTTTTTCAAGGAAGTTACCAGAAAGTGGATGAAAAGAAGGCAGTGGATGTTGTATACATTGACTTCAGTAAGGCCTTTGACAAGGTCCCGCATGGGAGGTTAGTTAGGAAGATTCAGTCATTAGGTGCACATGGAGAGATAGTAAATTGGATTAGACATTGGCTCAATGGGAGAAGCCAGAGAGTGGTAGTGGAGGATTGCTACTCTGAGTGGAGGCCTGTGACTAATGGTGTGCCACAGGGATCAGTGCTGGGTCCATTGTTATTTGTCAGCGATATCAATGATCTGGATGATAATGTGATAAATTGGATCAGCAGATTTGCTGATGATACAAAGATTGGAGGTGTAGTGGACAGTGAGGAAGGTTTTCAAAGCTTGCAGAGGGATCTGGACCAGCTGGAGGAATGGGCTGAAAAATGGCAGATGGTGTTTAATGCGGACAAGTGTGAGGTATTGCACTTCAGAAGGTCAAACCAAGGTAGAACATACAAGGTAAATGGTAGGGCACTGAGGAGTGCAGTAGAACAGAGGGATCTGGGAGTACAGGTACATAATTCCCTAAAAGTGGCGTCACAAGTAGATAGGGTTGTAAAGAGAGCTTTTGGTAGATTGGCCTTTATAAATCAAAGTATTGAGTATAAGAGTTGGAATGTAATGGTGAGATTGTATAAGACATTGGTAAGACCGAATTTGGAGTATTGTGTGCAGTTTTGGTCACTGAATCACAGGAGGGATATTAATAAGGTTGAAGGACTGCAGAGAAGGTTTACAAGGATGTTGCCGGGACTTGAGAAACTGAGTTACAGAGAAAGGTTGAATAGGTTAGGACTTTATTCCCTGGAGCGTAGGAGAATGAGGGGTGATTTGATAGAGATGTATAAAATTAGGATGGGTATAGATGGAGTGAATGCAAGCAAGCTTTTTCCACTGAGGCCAGGGGAAGAAAAAACCAGAGGACATGGGTTAAGGGTGAAGGGGGAAAAGTTTAAAGGGAACATTGGGGGAGCTTCTTCACACAGAGAGTGGTGGGAGTGTGGAATGAGCTGCCAGATGAAGTGGTAAATGTGGCCTCATTTTTAACATTTAAGAAAAATGTTAAAAGATAGAGAGGGGGGGAAGGGGAGGACGGGTGGCATTACTGGTCAGAGATACTATTACAGCTACAGAAAGGGTGGGTAATGTAGCAGGATCCTCTTTTGAGTCAGTATGGGTGGAAGTCAGGAACAGGAAGGGAGCAATTACTCCATTGGGAGTATTCTATAGTCCCCCTGGTAGCAGCAGAGATACCGAGGAGCAGATTGGGAGGCAGATATTGGAAAGGTGCAAAAATAACAGGGTTGTTATCATGGGTGACTTTAACTTCCCTAATATTAATTGGCACTTGCAAGGAAATCTGTAGATGCTGTAAATTCAAGCAACACACACAAAATGCTGGTGGAATACAGCAGGCCAGGCAGCATCTATAGGGAGAAGTACTGTCGACGTTTCGGGCCGAGACCCTTCGTCAGGACTAACCGAAAGGTATGATAGTAAGAGATTTGAAAATAGTGGGGGGAGGGGGAAATGCGAAATGATAGAAGACCGGAGGGGGAGGGATGAAGCTGAGAGCTGGAAAGGTGATTGGCGAAAGGGATACAGAGCTGGAGAAGGGATCATGGGACGGGAGGCCTCAGGGGAAAGAAAGGGGGGGGGGAAGCACCAGAAGGAGATGGAGAACAGGCAAACAACTAAATATGTCAAGGATGGGGTAAGAAGGGGAGGAGGGGCATTAACGGAAGTTAGAGAAGTCACTGTTCATGCCATCAGGTTGGAGGCTACCCAGCCGGTATATTCTCTAACTGCCCCTCCTCCCCTTCTTACCCCATCCCAGCATTTTGTGTGTGTTGTTTGATTGGCACCTGATTAGTTCCAATGGTTTAGACGGGGCAGAGTTTGTTAAGTGCATCCAGGACCTGTACTGTGCTGTATTGTTCTATGTTTCCATGAGAGAAACGGACAACTAATATAGCGAGAGAACCTGGTGAAAGACTCGGAGGGATAAGTTTGGAAGGAAAGATACCGATGTCAGAAAATCCTCACGCGCAGACCTCGGTCTCTCAGAGATTGTGAGGATAACTTTTGGTGAGCTAGCTGGCACACAACCTGGGAGAAAGTTCAACTCCTGGTCCTTGGATGGAGCATGGTCATTTATTTATGTTTCAACTTGACTGATTTTCTAATGCAAAACTGTTTCGGTACTGTGAGTAAACACAATGGAGCAAACTGGATTGATAATGCCACCATGAGTTCAAATGATTAAATGCACGTTATGGGTTTGTATATTATTCAATATAGTGGGTCCTTTTTAAAAATATTTGTATTATATAGAAATATTGCGTTTGTTGTAGTTTAAAATACTCTGTCAATAAAATCTCAATTTACTTTATACCTCTGTGAGTTAATTTATTCCTGGTGAACAGTAAATTTGAGTGGGTGTGTCAGCATTTATACAAATGATAGGCTTATTTTCCTTTGAAGGAACATTTGAACTTTCATGTTCTGTGTTTACCCGAATCATATCTAGTTCACTTACTGGAAATGACCCTTTCCTCGTTATTTCCCATGCAATGTAGAGTTAGTTGCTGTTATTTACAGTCATAGTTAACTCATTATGAGCTCACAGTGAAAGGGTTACACATACATGTATGTTAATGACAGAAACTTAATTTAACATGAATTATACATAAATTGCACAATAAAGAAAAATGTAATGATACTTTGCAAGTTGAGGGAATCTAGTCTACGATGGAATGACGGACTTTCAGGTCAGTTCAGGAACATGATACAATGAGAAGAAGCTGTTGTGGATGTGGGCCTTCAGGCTCCTGTCCCTCCTCTCTGAGGGATTGGCCCAGATGTTGTGGGTTCCTGATGATACAACCAGTCACAATGCTTTCCAGTGTCCATCTGTGGAAGTCTGCAGTCGTCTGTGATGACATGCCGCTCAATGAGAAGAAGCTGTTGTGGATGTGGACCTTCAGGCTCCTGTCTGAGGGATTGGCCCAGATGTTGTGGGTTCCTGATGATACAACCAGTCAGAATGCTTTCTGGTGTCCACCTGTGGAAGTCTGCAGTCGTCTGTGATGACATGCCGCTCAATGAGAAGAATGCTCGTGTGCTTCCTTCATGGTTCCCTCGATGTTCTGGGCCAGGTGAGATTCTCTGAGATGTTGTCACCCAGGAACTTGCTGTTACTCGCCCACCTCACCACTCGCCCCTCACTGAGGAATGGTGTAGTTTGTCTGATTTCCCCTTCCGCAAGTCCACAGTCGGTTCCTTGGTCTTGCTGACGTTCAGTGTGTGATTGTTCTGCAGACACGACTTGTCCAGCTGATCTGTCTCACTCCTGTACGCCACCTCGTTACCATCTGTGATTCTGTAATCAGCAGTTTGTAGGCAGTGTTGTAGCAATACTCAGGCAAAAACTGGTTATACTAAGAGATTAGAGCTGCGGGTGAAGCTCACAGAGCTCAGTGTTGATGGTGAGTGAGGAGGATGAGGAAGTCAAGGATCCATACACAGTGTGAGGGACAGAGACTCAGGAATTGGTGACAGAACAACAGGCTGACTTGTATTTCCAGTTGTCTGGATCATCCAAAACAGACGAGAAGGTTTCTACTGTTGAGCTGTTGTGATATTAGGAGAATTGTAGGGGGTCCAAGTGATTACTGAAACAGGAGTTGATCTGAGATCAAAGCAAAGCTCGGAGTGTTTTCAATGCAGCCTGTTCACCGCAGGAAACAGTATGTGTCTGGGGAGTGTGTCTGAGGTAGAATCAGCTCCTCTAACAAACTACAGGGGATGTGTGTGGAAAGAGAGTGGGGCTTCCTTTACCCAGTTCCCTGTGGGGACACAGACACAACAGGAAATTACTGACCAGCTGGACACCATCAGTCCCACAGAGAAAGGTGTCAGACCACAAACTGTTCAGGGTCAGATTGTGTGTTGAACATTTCTCCCTGATGGATTTAAACTTGACTCAGTGTTTTGGTAACTTTAATTCTCCAACTGTTGACCTGGAGCTGGTTTAATATTCTCACGGAACTGTAAACTGTTGTAACCCTCAGCTCTCAGTGTGGGGTTGGAGAATATTCTTGTTGAGGTGAAACTGGTTTGGAATGTGGGTGTTTCCCCGAGGCAGCATTGTGTCGGTGGGGTGACTGGGTGACACCCTGTCAGGAGGATGTTCTCAGGGATGAATGTGAGGAACACAGGGATGTGCCGGGATTTTCTGTGGAGACGGGACAAGGGGAGGGGAAGCTGGGAGTGTGGAAGGTTACACTGCCTCCCTGTGATTCAGTATCGAGCACAAGGTCCAGAGTGGTGGTGGACTGTGGAGTGGGGCTGGGATGTAGAGGGTGAACACAAATATACAATGTCCCCGGGGTTCTGCCATTTGTCCTGGGGAGATTTGAGTGTTTCCAGTTCGGAAGGTGCAGTGATGTTTATACTCACTGGTGTCTGATGCTGGAGATTGGTGTTATCAGTAATTGTGGGGTTAATGAACCCTGGGATTAAACTTCTCATCTCTCTGATCCACAGTCTGCGGTGTGTCGGTCTCACAGCTGCTGGTGTTGTGCATCTTGCTTCTGTTCTCAATACCAACCACTCACTGATGGAGCTGGATGTGGGTGCGAATGAACTGGGAGATTCTGGAGTGAAACTGATGTTTGAGGCTCTGAGGAACCCGGAGTGTAAAATACAGAAACTCTGGTAAGTACCAGACTGGGGGATTGGGACAGAACATCACTCCGTCGATCTCCACAGACTGAGTAACAGGCCCTCACCTCAGGCTCCATTAAATCCATTCACTAGTTCAGTGTTATTGTATATTGTCCTAGGCAAATATAACCAGGGTTTAAATGTTATGAAAATCAGCTTTCTGCGACAACAGTTCAGAACGTTTAAAAAAAAGTCAGACTTTACTACACAAATTAAATTAACATTAATTATACATAAATCACACAATAAAGAAAATCAAACCAAGTTTTTCCTCATCTTGGTCCTAAAAGGCTTCCCCTTTATCCTTAAACTGTGACCCCTTGTTCTGGACTTCCCCAACATCGGAAACAATCTTCCTGCATCTGGCCTGTCCAATCCCTTTAGAATTTTATACGTTTCAGTAAGATCCCCCCTCAATCTTCTAAATTCCAGGGAGTATAAGCCTAGTCGATCCAGTCTTTCTTCATATGAAAGTCCTGCCATCCCAGGAATCAATGTGGTGAAAATTCTCTGTACTCCCTCTATGGCAAGAATGTCTTTCCTCAGATTAGGGGACTAAAACTGCACACAATATTCTAGGTGCGGTCTCACCAAGGCCTTGTACAACTGCAGTAGAACCTCCCTGCTCCTGTACTCAAATCCTTTTGCTATAAATGCCAACATACCATTTGCCTTTTTCACCGCCTGCTGTACCTGCATGCCCACCTTCAATGACTGGTGTACAATGACACCCAGGTCTCGTTGCATCTCCACTTTTCCTAATCGGCCACCGTTCAGATAATAATGACACCGCAGCCCAGCTTCGTGTCATCCACAAACTTGGAGATGCTGCATTTAATTCCCTCGTCTAAATCATTAATATATATCGTAAACAACTGGGGTAAACACAAATTCCCTTTTTCTGTTTCTGCATAGTTTAATGTATTCAATATACATCAATATAGTTTAATTGATTTATTTATGAGTTTAGTTTTCCTTCCTATATTAATGTGTATTGCATTGAACTGCTGCTGCTAGGTTGACAAATTTCACGACACTTGCTAGTGATAATAGACCTGATTCTGATTCTGAAAGTGGGATAAATAAATGGTGGGATTCATCGTCTCATCTCTCTGATCCACAGTTTGGAGTCTGTTGGCCTCACAGCTGCTGGTGTTGTGGATCTCGCCTCCGTTCTGACTGCCAACCACTCACTGATTGACCTTGAGCTGGGCAACAATGAACTGGGAGATTGGGGAGTGAAACTGGTGTCTGAGGCTCTGAGGAACCCGGAGTGTAAACTACAGAAACTGGGGTAAGTACCAGACTGTGAGATGGTGTTTCTGGTGACAGACACTGAGCACTGGACACAAGCACTTCCGTCTCTCCGACTCGTGATCTTTCACACACACCCCACAGCTCACACTGACCATACCTTCATCTGCTCTGCAGACTGTGATCCCAGTTGCCCCCTGTAACACCACGGGGAGGTGAACCTGGGTATCCAAAAGGGCAGTGGGCACTTCCTGAGGCCCCCCAGTTCACAGGCTGGAAATCTGTGGCAGGGAAAAGCTGGCACAAGTCTGGTGATTCCTGTGGGATCTGTGGGCAGGGACAGTGACTGGGGGAACAGCCAGTGTCTCTTTTCACTGGAGTTTATGCAACCCTGTGGGTCTCACTGTTTTCAGCTGTGAGGGTGGGAATGTGTTTTATTGCTCCCAGATCTTGTCATTCCCAAGTTTTACTGAGTGTTTGAGAGACTGACGTCCATAACAATTTAATTTCCCTGATAATACGGTCTCAGCTGTTGAGGGAACCCTTCTGTCAGTTCAGCCAGACACAGAGGTTCAGACTGATAGCACTGCTGAACATCCAGGAGTGTCCTGGTGGAAAGGTGTGGACCCACAGCAGATGATGGGGAGTTTGTGGTCAGCAGGAGATCTGTCAGTGTGATGAACAAACCCTGGGAATCTCCTGATTCCTCATTTCTCTCATTTGCAGACTCTGGTGGACCAGACTCTCAGATTCTGGCATCGAGGATCTCGTCTCAGCTCTTGTTACAAAACACTCAGTGAGGGAATTGGAACTGCATTGGAACACACTCACAGACCGATCTGTCTCCGCTCTTCGCCACCTCATACTGACCCACCCGAGTCTGGAGTGGATTGAGTGAGTATTTGTGGTAACGACTGGAAACGTGGAAACGTAGAAAACCTGCAACACGATACAGGCCCTTCAGCCCACAATGCTGTGCCAAACATGTGCCTGCTTTAGAAATTACCTAGGGTTACCCATAGCCCTCTATTTTTCGAAGCCCCATGTACTATCCAGGAGTCTCTTAAAAGTCCCTATTGTATCCGCCTCCACCAGCTTTGCCGGCAGCCCATTCCACTCACTCATAACTCTCTGTGTGGAAAACTTACCCCTGACATCTCCTCTGTACCTACTTCCAAGCACCATAAACCTGTGTCCTCTCGTGCTAGCCATTTCAGCCCTGGGGAAAAAGCCTCTGACTATCCACACGATCAATGCCTCTCATCATCTTATACACCTCTATCAAGACACCTCTCATCCTCCGTCACTACAAGGAGAAAAGGCCGAGTTCCCTCAACTTATTCTCATAAGGCATGCTCCCCAATCCAGGCAACATCCTTGTAAATCTCCTCTGCACCCTTTCTATAGATTCCACATCCTTCCCGTAGTGAGGCGACCAGAACTGAGCACAGTACTCCAAGTGGGTCTGACCAGGGTCCTATAGAGCTGCAACATTACCTCTCAGCTCCTAACCTCATTCCCACGATTGTCGAAAGCTAATGCACCAAATGTCTCCTTAACCACAGAGTCAACCTGTGCAGCTTGGAGTGTCCTGTGGACTCGGACCCCAAGATCCCTCTGATCTTCCACACTGCCAAGAGTCTTGCCATTAATACTATAGTCTGCCATCATATTTGACCTACCAAAATGAACCACCTCACACTTCTCTTGGTTGAACTCCATCTGCCACTTCTCAGCCCAGTTCTGCATTTTATCAATGTCCCGCTGTAACCTCTGACAACCCTCCAGGCTATCCACAACACCTCCAACCTTAGTGTCATCAGCAAACTTACTAACCCATCCCTCCACTTCTTCATCCAGGTCATTTATAAAAATCACAAAGATGGTCACCGGCCTCCATGCAGAATATGACCCGTCTACAGCCACTCTTTGCCTTCTGTGGGCAAGCCAGTTCTGGATCCACAAAGCAATGTCCCCTTAGATCCCATGCCTCCTTACTTTCTCAACAAGCCTGGCATGGGGTACCTAATCAAATGCCTTGCTGAAATCCACATACACCACATCTACGGCTCTACCTTCATCAACGTGTTTGGTCACATCCTCAAAAAATTCAATCAGGCTCATGAGGTACAACATGCCTTTGACAAAGCCATGCTGACCATTTCTAATCATATTTCACCTCTCCAGATGTTCATAAATCCTACCCCTCAGGATCTTCTCCATCAACTTACCAACCAGTGAAGTAAGACTCACTGGTCTATAATTTCCTGGGCTATCTCTACTTCCTTTCTTGAATAAAGAAACAACATCCGCAACCCTCCAATCCTCTGGAGCCTCTCTCGTCCCCACTGATGATACAAAGATCATCGCCAGAGGCTCAGCAATCTCCTCCCTCATCTCCCACAGTAGCCTGGGGTACATCCGGCCTGGTCCCGGTGAGTTATCCAACTTGATACTTTCGAAAAGCTCCAGCGCATCCTCTTTCTTAATAACTATATGCTCAAGCTTTTCAGTCCACAGTGTGCCATCCCTACAATTGCCAAGATCCATTTACGTAGTGAGTACTGAAGCAAAGTATTCATTAAGTACCTCTGCTGTCTCCTCCGGTTCCATACACACTTTCCCACTGTCACTTGATTGGTCCTATTCTCTCACACCTTATCCTTTTGCTCTTCACACACGTGTAGAATGCTTTGGGGTTTTCCTTAATCCTGTCCGCCAAGGCCTTCTCACGGCCCCTTCTGGCTCTCCTAATTTCACTCTTAAGCTCCTTCCTGATAGCCTTATAATCTTCCAGATTCATGTCATTACCTAGTTTTTGAACCTTCCATAAGCTTTTCTTTCCTTTTTGTCTAGAATTACAACAGTCTTTGTACACCACGGTTCCTGTACCCTACCATCCTTTGCCTGTCTCGCTGGAACATACCTATGCAGAACGCCACAAAAATATCACATCAACATTCTCCATATTTCTTCTGTTCATTTCCCTTAGAACATCTGTTCCCAATTTATGCTTCCAATTTCCTGCCTGATATCCTCATAGTTCCCTTTACTCCAATTAAACGCTTTCCTAACTTGTCTGTTCCTATCCCTCTCTGATGCTATGGCAAAGGAGATAGAATTGTGATCACTATCTCCAAAATGGTCTCTCAATGAGAGATCTGACTCCTGATCAGATTCATTTCTCAATACCAGATCAAATACAACCACTCCTCTTGTAGGCTTATCTACATATTGTGTCAAAAAACCTTCCTGAACCCACCTAACAAACTCCACCCCATCTAACCCCGAGCTGTATGGAGACGCCAAATGATATCTGCAAAATTAAAATCTTTCACCAGGACAACCCTGTTATTATTACACCTTTCCAGAATCTGTCTCTGTTACTGTTGGGTGGTCTATTAAAAAAAACACCCAGTAGAGTTTCTGACCCCTTCCTGTTTCTAATTTACACCCACAGAGACGCCGTAGACAATCCCTCCATGACGTCCTCCTTTTCTGCAGCCGTGACCATCTCTGATCAGCAGTGCCATGTCCCCACCTCTTTTGCCTCCCTCCCTGTCTTTTCTGAAACATCTAAAGCCTGGCACTCGAAGTAACCATTCCTGTCCCTGAGCCATCCAAGTCTCTGTAATGGCCACAACATCATAGCTCCAAGTGCTGATCCAGGCTCTGAGCTCATCACTTTGTTCATAATACTCCTTGAATTAAAATAGACCCAACTGAAACCCTGGCTCTGAGTACATCCCTTCTCTATCACCTGCCTATCCTCCCTCTCACACTGTCTACAGGCTTTCTCTATTTGTGAGCTAACTGCCCCTTACTCCGTCTCTTCAGTTTGGTCCCAATCCCCCAACGATTCTAGTTGAGACTAGCCTCAGCAAACCTCCCTGCCAGGATATTGATCCCCCTTAGATTCAAGTGCAACCCGTCCTTTTTGTACAGGTCACACCTGCCCCAAAAGAGGTCCCAATGATCCAGAAATCTGAATCCCTGCCCCCCCTCCCCCGCTCCAATTCCTCAGCCATGCATTTATCCTCCACCTCACTCTATTCCTGCACAGGCAGTAATCCCGAGATGACTATCTTTGAGGTCCTGCTTCTCAACTTCCTTCCAAACTCCCTGTAGTTTTCAGAACCTCCTCCCTTTTCCTACCATTGTCATTGTTACCCTTGTGTACTACGACCTATGGCTGATCACGCTAGAGGTAGGAAACATGTTCCCAATGTTGTGGGAGTTCAGAACAAGAGGCCACAGTTTAAGAATAAGGGGTCGGCCATTCAGAACGGAGTTGAGGAAAACCTTTTTGACCCAGAGAGTTGTGGATCTGTGGAATGCCCTGCCTCAGAAGGCTGTGGAGGCCAGTTCTCTGGATGCTTTCAAGAACGAGTTAGATAGAGCTCTTAAAGATAGCGGAGTCAAGGGATATGGGGAGAAGTCAGGAACGGGGTACTGACTGTGGATGATCAGCCATGATCACAGTGAATGGCGGTGCTGGCTCGAAGGGCCGAATGGCCTACTGCTGCACCTATTCTCTATTATCTCCCTCCCACTGCAGAATATCGTGAACGTGATCAGAAACATCCTGGACCCTGGCACCTGGGAGGCAAACTTCCATCCGTGTTTCCTTCCTGCGTCCACAGAATCGCCTGACCAGAGAGTCCCCTATCACCGCTGCCGTCCTCTTCAGTTCCCTCCCCTTCTGAGCCACAGGGTCGGACTCTGTGCCAGAGGCACGGCCACTGTTGCTTCCCCAGGGTAGGCCGTCCCTCCAACAGTACTCAACTGGAGTACTTATTGTTGAGGAGGAACAGACACTAGAGGTGCCTCTAGTATCTGACTCTTGCCCTTCCCTCTCCTGACTGTTACCCACTTGTCTGTGTCCGGAGACCCTGGTGTGACCCCTTGCCAATAGCTCCTCTCTGTCACCTCCTCACTGTCCCTGACCAGACGAAGGTCATCGAGCTTCATCTCCAGTTCCCTAACCCGGACCCTAAGGAGCCGCAGCTCGACGCGCCTGGCGCAGGTGTGGCCGTCCGGGATTTCACTCATCTCATATCCAGAACAGAACACCGGCCTCACAGACATACTTCCTGTTTCTAATCTTCTCAAGTAACTGCCTCGCCTCAACCTGTTACCGCCTAAGCCTCGATGAGCCAAAGCCCTCCAACTCTGACTCCCTCTACTCTGTCGCCCGCTCTATAAAGTTGTCTTCCTTTTAAATCCTTCCCGCTGGTCTAACTTGCTGACGTCCACGCGCTTGCGCAGTTGTGCCTCGATCAGATCTGGTGTGATTAAATATCGGTGAAAACCCTGGGTAATATTTGTCCGTGAGTGTTGTTGAAACGTTAACGTCAGTCCCTGTTACTGACACTGTTGTGTAATCTGTGTGTTTACTCTTTATTCATTCATCTGTTTCAGACTGAGGGGGAATCAGTTCAGTTCAGATGGAGAGAAACGGCTGAAATCGCTGGAGGGAACCAGACCCGGACTGAGAGTGATCTTCTGAACATCCCACTGTGTGTACATCACCACCCCCTGGGGTCAGAACATTTCCCTCCCATTTCCCACCCTCCCCTTTCAACCCGAACATCCCAGCTGGAACTGAGCAAGTCTCTTGTGATGACGTTGGAGGCCCTGCCCTGGGACCTGTGAATCGGCCGCTCGGTCCCAGCGTGGTGCTTCCATTGGATGTCCATGACTGGATGTTGCCCGGTGCGCGGGCGGGACAGTCTCACTCAGTGTCCCTCGGACTGGGCTGATCTCGGGAGGGAATCTCTGGGGGTGAAGCAGCAGAGTGAACTGGGACTGGAACCGTCACTGCACCCTGTTCGGTAGCTGGCAATGGAAGGAGTGAGTCGACTGGGCCAATAAATGATCAGCAATCTCTGTCGTGTGTTATAGTTTGATAAGTAGCAATGTCCCAAATGATGAATGACAGCGATTCACAGGGCTGGTTACACGGGATCAGCAGGATTAATGTGTTACTGAACGTTCTGCAGGAATTCTGTCCCATACACTATTCATCATCATGATGTGGCGTATGATGTGGGCGATCGTGGTCTTTCATCTGTCTTTAATCTCTTGTTCTTATTCTTCTCTCCATCTCTGACCCTGAATCTTCTTGGCAAGATTTTTCTTCAGGGGTGGTTTGCCCTCCTTCGGGGCAGTGTCTTTACAAGATGGGTGACCCCAGGCGTTATCGATACTCTTCAGAGATTGTCTGCCTGGGGTCAGTGGTTGCATAATCAGGACTTGTGAGATGTTCCGGCTGCTCATACGGCTTCACGTGACCCTGATCGGGGGCTAAGCAGGTGCTACACCTTACCCAAGGGTGACCAGCAGGCGAGCAGAGGGAGGGAGTACCTTACACCTCCTTTGGTAGAGATGAATCTCCAACTCCCTCCCAAAACACAATTAGACCAGGCTTTTATTTTACAGTTTAATATGCAGAGACTATCGTGTGATGTTACTGAACTCAATAAATAGTTGTTATTTTTGAATGTGTGCCTGAGACTTCATGGCTTGGGAAGAAAATACTCGATTAATCACTTAGCTCACTTGACTGATGTTCGGGGAGTGAACTGGGAGATACTGGAGTGTTCAGTGAGCGATGGTGGACATCGTTACAATCTCAGTGTGAGCTGAGGTGTAAAACCGGACAGTTCCTCAGTGAGGATCCTGACTGATGTTCGGGGAGTGAACTGGGAGATACTGGAGTGTTCAGTGAGCGATGGTGGACATCGTTAGCATCTCAGTGCGAGCTGAGGTGTAAAACCGGACAGTTCCTCAGTGAGGATCCTGACTGATGTTCGGATAGTGAACTGGGAGATACTGGAGTGTTCAGTGAGCGATGGTGGACATCGTTACCATCTCAGTGTGAGCTGAGGTGTAAAACCGGACAGTTCCTCAGTGAGGATCCTGACTGATGTTCGGGGAGTGAACTGGGAGATACTGGAGTGTTCAGTGAGCGATGGTGGACATCGTTACCATCTCAGTGTGAGCTGAGGTGTAAAACCGGACAGTTCCTCAGTGAGGATCCTGACTGATGTTCGGGGAGTGAACTGGGAGATACTGGACTGTTCAGTGAGCGATGGTCGACATCGTTACCATCTCAGTGTGAGCTGAGGTGTAAAACCGGACAGTTCCTCAGTGAGGATCCTGACTGATGTTCAGGGAGTGAACTGGGAGATACTGGAGTGTTCAGTGAGCGATGGTGGACATCGTTACCATCTCAGTGTGAGCTGAGGTGTAAAACCGGACAGTTCCTCAGTGAGGATCCTGACTGATGTTCGGGGAGTGAACTGGGAGATACTGGAGTGTTCAGTGAGCGATGGTGGACATCGTTACCATCTCAGTGTGAGCTGAGGTGTAAAACCGGACAGTTCCTCAGTGAGGATCCTGACTGATGTTCGGGGAGTGAACTGGGAGATACTGGAGTGTTCAGTGAGCGATGGTGGACATCGTTACCATCTCAGTGTGAGCTGAGGTGTAAAACCGGACAGTTCCTCAGTGAGGATCCTGACTGATGATCGGGGAGTGAACTGGGAGATACTGGAGTGCTCAGTGAGCGATGGTGGACATCGTTACCATCTCAGTGTGAGTGGAGGAGAGTTTCGGGAGATTTCAGTCTGGTTAATTTACAGAGAGACCGTTGGGTGCCTGGACTGCACTGCCGGGTTGTCGATACAATTGGGGCATTTAAGGGACTCTCAGATCGACACATGGGTGGAAGAGAAATGGAGAGTTATGGGCTGTGTAGGACGGAAGGTTCATACAGGTCAGCACCACATTGTGGGCCGAATGGCCTGTACAGTGCCGTACCATTCGATGTTCACTGTGAGGCTTGGGTAGCTGTGACTGGTGGGATACTGAGGGATCGGTGCTGGAGATCCCGGTCGTTCACTCTGTTTCCCTGTGGATGCTGAAGATTTCCAGCAGCCCTCCTTTTGAATTAAACCTAAATCTTGTGCCTGGTTCCTCTCCCCACAGACACTGTCCAGTCTGAGAGTTTCCAGCTCCTGATGTCGTTATTTCAGACCTGAATCGTTCTCTCTGTGTCTCTGTTCACAGACACTGTCCAGTCTGAGAGTTTCCAGCACCCGATGTCGTTATTTCAGACCTGAATCATTCTCTCTGTGTCTCTGTTCACAGACACTGTCCAGTCTGAGAGTTTCCAGCACCCGGTGTCGTTATTTCAGACCTGAATCATTCTCTCTGTGTCTCTGTTCACAGACACTGTCCAGTCTGTGAGTTTCCAGCACCCGATGTCGTTATTTCAGACCTGAATCGTTCTCTCTGTCTCTGTTCACAGACACTATCCAGTCTGAGAGTTTCCAGCACCCAGTGTTGTTATTTCAGACCTTATACAGTCATGGGCAGAACGTGGAGACTCCACACACACACACAGCACCTGATATCAGGATGGAACCCACGTCCCCAGAGTGTGCAGCATGACTGGAGGTGTTTTTATCAGAGGAATTGGTGTATCTTGGGATGGGATGAAGGACCACGTGGTCCTCAGTTAATTCCAGTGTTGAGAATCTGACCCAGTGTGTCTGCTGTCTGGGACGGGTGAAGGTCACGGGGACAGACAGAAGGAAACCATTTCCTCCTGTGGCCCAGACCAGAAGAAGGGAGAGCGAGACCTTCTTTTGGAGACGGTCTGTACAGGGGTGAAGACAGGAAACTGAGCACTGGAGATCAGGGTTGCTTTCACCGAAAAGCCCATCCTGTCACACCCAGTCCTGGTTTCAGCACGGCCGGATCTCAGCAATCCCTCCTGTACCTCGCACCTTATCAGCTCCACATCCCGTTTTATTGCAGGGTTTTTTTGAAAAGCACTCATCCTCAATAAATATTCAACCATCTTTCCCACAGCTGCTCTGAAACATGTTTTATTTCCCAGTATCAGACTGACCCAGGCTCTGCATTCTTGGTTCATTCAGATTTATTTAATCCCTACTCTTGGGGATAATGGAAGCTGGGGACCCTTCCCCCTTGCAGTACAGCAGCTGTGATTAATATCCCTTCCTCGGTGGAGTTGCTGTGTGTTCAGTGGGCAAACTCTGTACTGCAGGTGTTCAGCAGGTCATCGAAAGTGAAAGTAATTTGAACCAGGAAGTGTTGTTTGTGTAAAATGGCTTTCGGACAGCAGGTAGAGAGTTTAACGGAGGAGGTACTTTGTCCCTTCTGCCTTGTTTTCTTCACCAATCCAGTTACCCTGGGCTGTGGACACAACTTCTGCCTCTCCTGTATCACACAGTGTTGGGAAAAGGAGGGGAGAAACTGGTGTCCGGAATGTAGACAGGAGTTTGCAGACAGATCCCTCAGGGTAAATCGGGCCCTGGCAAGTCTGGCTGAAAAAGTTCAAAAATTAAACCTGAATTGGAAAGAGACGGAGATGAGATCTCAGTGTGAGAAACATCGGGAGGAACTGAAGCTGTTTTGTGACACGGACAAGCAACTGGTCTGTGTGATTTGTAGAGACGCGGGAGAACACAGGTCTCACAACTTCATACCCATTGAAGAAGTTGTTGAGATTTACAAGGTAAATACAAACAGACTTTGATCTCTTGGAAACTTACAGTAATCTTATTTTACTGACATTTTCCTCTTGAACCCAATCCCAGTGTCAAGTTAAATCATCGTTCGAATCTCTGACAGAGAAGAAATCTGCCATCCAGGAGTTGGAACGGCGACAGAAACAGCAGATTTCTGGAGTGAGGGTGAGATCTGTTTCTAGTTTAATGGGTCTGTGTGGTTTATTGAGGCACCCAATTCACTCTCAGCATCAACTCCTCCCCCCACCCCCAGTGCAACACGTAGATGAAGAACACAGGCTATCACTGTGTACTTCCACTCCTTGCCCTGCACCTACCATCCGCACCAATCTTCACCCCCCACCTTCCACCAACTCCCCAGTTATCATGGACTCTCCTTCGGTACTGAGAAGGGCTCTGGGGAAACTCAGACACGGTCAGGCGGTCGGACCGGGTGGTGTGAGTCCCAAGGTCCTGAAGGAGTGTGCTGAGCAGCTGTGTGGAGTTCTCCAGCGTATTTTCAATCTGAGTCCCGGCCTGGGAAGAGTCACGTGTATAACCACATAACAATCACAGCACGGAAACAGGCCATCTTGGCCCTCCTAGTCCGTGCCGAACCCTTAATCTCACCTAGTCCCACCTACCCGCACTCAGCCCATAACCCTCCACTCCTTTCCTGTCCATATACCTATCCAATTTTACCTTAAATGGCACAACTGAACTGGTCTCTACTACTTCTACAGGAAGCTCATTCCACACAGCTATCACTCTTTGAGTAAAGAAATACCCCCTCGTGTTTCCCTTAAACTTCTGCCCCCTAACTCTCAAATCATGTCCTCTCGTTTGAATCTCCCCTACTCTCAATGGAAACAGCCTATTCACGTCAACTCTATCTATCCCTCTCAAAATTTTAAATACCTCGATCAAATCCCCCCTCAACCTTCTACGCTCCAATGAATAGAGACCTAACTTGTTCAACCTTTTGAGTGGCCAAACAAAAGTCTTGAATGACCACCATCCAGTGGCCGTGACCTCACACTTGATGAAGACTCTGGAGAGGCTGGTCCTCGCTCACCTCCGACCCCTGATCGGTTCAGATCTCGATCCTCTGCAGTTTGCCTACTGGGAGCACATTGGAGTCAACCATGCTGAATGGAGCCTACTCCCGTTTGGATATGCAGGGCAGCACTGTAAGGATCATGCTTTTTGATTTCTCAAGTGCCTTTAATACCGTACAGCCCTCGTTGCTGGGGGGAAGGACTCCATTCAATGCAGACTGGCACTTCCATTGTCTCCAGGATAATGGGCTACCTGACTGGAAGGTCCCAGTCTGTTCGGCTTCACAGCTGCGTGTCAGACACGGCCATAAGCAACACGGGGGCCCCATGGGGCACCGTCATGGCTCCCTTCCTGTCTACCCTGTGTAGCCTGGACTGTGGATACAACACTTGACAAACTTGACAAATGGTGCAGGCTGAGTCATCTGCCGCTGGGCATCAGTGGGACAAAGGAGATGCTGCCGGACTTGAGGAAGCCCAACTCTGCACCGCTGCCCGTTACTATCGATGGCGAGGAGGCGAGGACCCGGGGGTTCACCTGGAGGGCAGGCTCGGGTGAAGTTCCAACACGGAGGGCCGGAGTCGCCTCTACTTCCCGAGGAGACTGGGATCCTCTGGAGTGTGCAGGCCTCTCCTTCACACGTTCTACCTGTCTGTTGTCGGCAGTACAATCTTTTCTGTGGTGCTGTTCTGCGGAAGTGGTGTCAACGTGGGTGATGCCAACTGGTTCAATACACTGATCAGAGTGTCTGGCTGTGTTATTGGAGTCAAACTGGACACAATGGAGGCTGTGCAAGAACGAAGGCCATCGTTGGACTGGACTGAGTCAGAGTGAGACGGGTTCGGCGTGAACAGAGGCGAGACTAGGTTCCGGTAAGCTTTTGTTTTGTTGAGAGCAGAGAGAATGCCAGGCGGGATGTTGGAATGCCCCTCTTGCAGGATGTGGGAAGTCAGGGAGACCTCCGGTGTCCCTGACAACGACATCTGTGTAACCCCCATGGGTCGCCTCAGGCTCGCTCAGCTCGTTCTCGTCTCGGGGGAGCAGCCTTCGGCCCCACCAAACTGGGTAATCAGCTGGTGTGGATGCTGTGTGATGTCCCCGCCTCGCCCAAAAACAGACAGTACACCATAAGCGATTAAATGAGTACAATTTATAAAGGTTACTATAACTAAGTGATTAATAACGATACAGTATATATGAAGAGAAAATTAAAGAAAAGGCGCCAAACTTATCAAAGTCCAAATCACTTTGTGCACAACCGTTGGAGCTCAATTACTGAAGTCTTCTGGCCCGCATTCGATCCGCTCCGAACTCCTTGACTCGCAGCTCAGGACCCTCCGAGTGGTCAACCAAGCACATCTAGCTTCACCCCCCTCCTCGGAGTATCTCCCGGCCTCGGACCCCCGCTTGGGGTCCGTTCCTCGTCCAGCTTACAGCATTGCGTCCTCTCTCTCGACCCCCTCGCGCTGATCTGCCCAAAAGCCCGTCAACAATCACTTACAGACTCAGAAGAAAGAACAACATTAATCCCCATTTGGTTTACAAAGGAATACAATTCTCGTTATCAGTAAATTTTAACCCAAACAAGCTTCCAGCACTCTCTCACAACAAAGAAGCATTCCTACTTTTAACAAAACAAAGAAGCCCTTTCCCAACAGTAACAAAGTAAAAAAGAAACCCCCTTTACACCTGCAAGAAGTGCGTCCAGCTGCAGCTCCTAACAGACCAAGTTAGGGAACTGGAGCGGGAGCTGGATGACCGCTGGATCATTCGGGAGAATGAGGAGTTCATAGATAGTAGCTACAGGGAGGCAGTTACGTCAAAGGAGCAGCACACAGGTAATTGGGTTACCGTCAGGCGAGGGAAGGGGGAAGGGCAGGCAGAGCAGGGCTCCCCTGTGACCATTCCCCTCAACAACAAGTATACCGATTTGGATACTGTTGGGGGGGACGGCTTACCTGGGACAAGCTGTGGCAGCTGGATCTCTGGCACTGAGTCTGGTTCTGCAGTGCAGAAGGGAGGGGGGATGAAGAGAGCGGTAGTGATAGGGGACTCGATAGTTAGAGGTACAGGTAGGAGGTTCTGTGGTTGTGATAGGGACACCCAGATGGTTTGTTGCCTCCCGGGTGCCAGGGTCAGGGATGTCTCTGAAATGGGAGGGTGAGCAGCCAGATGTCGTGGTACACATCGGTACCAGTGACGTAGGAAGGAAGAGTGAGGAGGTCCTGAAGAGTGAGTATAGAGAGCGAGGTAGGAAGTTAAAAAGCAGGACCTCGAGGGTGGTAATCTCAGGATCGCAGGTGTGCCACGTGCCAGTGAGGGTAAGAACAGGACGCTCTGGAAGATGAACACGTGGCTGAGGAGCTGGTGTAGGGGGCAGGGTTTCAGATTTCAGGGTCATTGGCATCTCTTCTGGGGCAGGTGGGACCTGTACAAGAGAGACGGGTTACCCCTGACCAATATCCTCGCAGGGAGGTTTGTCAGTGGGGGATGGGAACCAGAGTAGCTAGTGGAGCAAGGGTGAAAATAAATGGTGTTAAAGGTTCATGCAAAGCCACAAATAGAAGGGTTGTGTGTGGTGGTAATAATCTTCTGAGGTGTGTCTGTTTCAATGTGAAGAGTATTGTGGGGAAGGCTGAAGAGCTGAGGGCGTGGATTGACACGTGGAATTATGACATTGTAGCCATTAGTGAAACTTGGCTACAGGAGGGGCTGGACTGGCAGCTTAATGTTCCAGGGTTCCAATGTTTCAGACGTGATAGAGGCAGAGGGATGAAGGGTCGGGGGTGGGCAGGGTGGCTTTGCTAGTCAGGGAAGATGTGCTGAGCAGTGCTCAGGCAGGACAGATTAGAGAGGGTTGTCTACCAATGCCATATGGGTGGAGCTGAGAAACAGGAAAGGTATGACCACATTAATGGGGTTGTATTATAGACCACCCAATATCAGCGCGAATTGGAGGAGCAAATCTGCAGAGAGATAGCAGACAACTGCAGGAAACAGAAAGTTGTGACAGTAGGGGATTTTAATTTTCCACATATTGATTGGGACTCCCATACTGTTAAAGGTCTAGATGGGTTAGAGTTTGTAAAATGTGTTCAGGAAAGATTTGTAAACCAATATATAGAGGTACCAACTAGAGAGGATGGAATATTAGATCTCCTATTAGGAAACGAGTTAGGACAGGTGACGGAAGTTTGTGTAGGGGAACACTTTGGTTCTAGTTATCATAACACCATTAGTTTCAACGATCATGGATAAAGGTAGATCTGGTCCTCGGGTTGAAGTTCTAAACTGGAAAAAGGGCAACTTTGAAGAAATGAGAAAGGATCTAAAATGCATGGATTGGGACAGGTTGTTCTCTGGCAAGGATGTCGTTGGTAAGTGGGAGGCCTTCAAAGAAGATATTTTGAGAGTGCAGAGTCTGTATGTTCCTGTCAGGGTTAAAGGCAAAATGAATAAGAACAAGGAACCTTGGTTCTCTAGGGATATTAGAACTTTGATAAAGAAGAAGAGAGAGATGTATAATATGTACAGGCAACAGGGAGAAAATAAGGTACTTGAGGAATATAAAAAGTGCAAAAAATACTTAAGAAAGAAATCAGGAGGGCTAAAAGAAGACATGAGGCTGCTTTGGCAGTCAGGGTGAAGGATAATCCAAAGAGCTTCTACAGGTATGTTAAGAGCAAAAGGATAGTAAGGGATACAATTGGTCCTCTTGAAGATCAGAGTGGTCGCCTATGTATGGAACCAAAAGAAATGTGGGAAATTTTAAATGGTTTTTTTTTTGCATCTGTATTTACTAAGGAAACTGGCATGGAGTCAATGGAAATAAGGAAAACAGGTAGCGAGGTGATGGAACCTATGCAGAATGAAGAGGGGGAGGTGCTTGCTATCTTGAGGCAAATCAGAGTAGATAAATCCCCAGGACTTGACAGGGTATTCCCTCGGATCTTGAAGGAGACTGGTGATGAAATTGCAGGGGCCCTGGCCGATATGTTTAAAATGTCGGTATCTACGAGATACTGTCCTCCTACGGGAGAATTGGAGGATTGCTCATGTTGTTTCATTGTTTAAAAAAGGCTCTAAAAGTAGTCTGGGAATGTATAGGCTGGTAAATTTGACGTCGGTAATAGGTAAATTATTGGAAGGAGTACCAAGAGATAGGATCTACAAGTATTTAGATAGACAGGGACTTATTAGGGAGAGTCAACATGGCTTTGTGCGTGGTAGGTCATGTTTAACCAATCTATTAGAGTTTTTCGAGGAGGTTATAAGGAAAGTGGATGAAGGGAAGGCAGTGGATGTTGTCTACATGGACGTCAGTAAATCCTTTGACAGGGTCCCGTATGGGAGGTTAGTTAGGAAGATTCAGTCATTAGGTGCACATGGAGAGGTAGTAAATTGGATTAGACATTGGCTCAAAGGAAGAAGCCAGAGAGTGGTAGTGGAAGATTGCTACTCTGAGTGGAGGCCTGTGACTAGTGGTGTGCCACAGGGATCAGTGCTGGGTCCATTGTTATTTGTCATCGATATCAATGATCTG
Source organism: Hypanus sabinus (assembly GCF_030144855.1). Classification (NCBI taxonomy): domain Eukaryota; kingdom Metazoa; phylum Chordata; class Chondrichthyes; order Myliobatiformes; family Dasyatidae; genus Hypanus; species Hypanus sabinus. The sequence continues at coordinate 281,003 of NW_026781389.1, forward strand.
GATGATAATGTGATAAATTGGATCAGCAAATTTGCTGATGATACAAAGATTGGAGGTGTAGTGGACAGTGAGGAAGGTTTTCAAAGCTTGCAGAGGGATCTGGACCAGCTGGAAAAATGGCAGATGGAGTTTAATACAGACAAGTGTGAGGTATTGCACTTTGGAAGGAAGAACCAGGGTAGAACATAAAAGGTAACTGGTAGGACACTGAGGAGTGCAGTAGAACAGAGGGATCTGGGAATACAGATACAAAATTCCCTAAAAGTGGCGTCACAGGTGAATAGGGTTGTAAAGCGAGCTTTTGGTACATTGGCCTTTATAAATCAAAGTATTGAGTATAAGAGTTGGAATGCTATGGTGAGTTTGTATAAGGCATTGGTGAGGCCAAATTTGGAGTATTGTGTGCAGTTTTGGTAACCGAATCACAGGAAGGATATTAATAAGTTTGAAAGAGTGCAGAGAAGGTTTACAAGGATGTTGCCAGGACTTGAGAAACTGAGTTACAGAGAAAGGTTGAATAGGTTAGGACTTTATTCCCTGGAGCGTAGAAGAATGAGGGGAGATTTGATAGAAATGTATAAAATTATGATGGGTATAGATAGAGTGAATGCAAGCAGCCTTTTTCCACTGAGGCCAGGGGAGAAAAATACCAGAGGACATGGGTTAAGGGGGAAGGGGGAAAAGTTTAAAGGGAACATTGGGGGAGTGCTTCTTCACACAGAGAGTGGTGGGAGTGTGGAATGAGCTGACAGATGAAGTGGTGAATGCGGGCTCACTTTTGACATTGAAGAAAAACTTGGACAGGTACATAGATGAGAGATGTATGGAGGGATATGGTCCAGGTGCAGGTCAGTGGGACTAGGCAGAGAAATGGTTCAGCATAGCCAAGAAGGGCCGAAAGGCCTGCTTCTGTGCTGTAATATTTTATGGTTCTATGGTACTATGGAAGGACCCCCCGGAAAACCCTGGCAATTCTGGACAATGTTTCTCACCCTCTGCAAGACACCCTGGCTGAGCAGAGGCACGCTTTTGATAATAGACTGAGACAACCGTGCTGTGTGGGGTCATTCCTACCCCCAGCCATTAGGCTCAATAATGAGTCAGGGGAGTGATGACCCCCTCCTGTTAGATTGTTAGAGATAACCTATTTTATTCTTTATTTCTCTTCTAATATTTGTATATCTTGCTCTTGTATTGCTCCGGTGACACTGGAATTTCCTTTGGGATCAATATCTATCCATCTATATAGTCTTCTTTATTGCAGGGTAACATCAACCACCACCTTTCATTTGACAGGAACAGTCACACAGTCTGCAGGCCAACGTCACATCTGAATTTGCTAAAATACACCAGGTTCTGGCTGAGAGAGAGCAGCGCCTACTGAGTGATCTCAGGGCAGAGGAGGAGAAGATTCTGAACACCATGGAGAAAAATCTTCAGGAGATTGAAGAGAATTTAACCTCTGTAGAGGAGAAACTCTCCAAGTTACAGAAACAGATGAATGAGGAAGACAGTGCGACGTTTCTGAAGGTGAGGGATTGTTGTTGAGTGAAAGCCCACAGTCTGTTCTGGAGCAGACCTGCTCTTGTCACCAAACTAATAGATCAAGAGTCTCTCTGGTCTTCCCCGGGATTGAGCTGCTGGAACCTGCATGCTGAGTTATTGATCTCTTTGTGCAGCCTAAATGTAATGTTCCCCTGAACCTCGCGTTAAAATCCATTCGCCGTCCCTCGCAGTGAGAACGTGGATGTTCAGTCCCAGTCAATTCAGATCTGTGTTTTATTTATTACAGGAGGAGTTGTGTCAGGACAGGAGGTAGGACAGACCCTTTACTGAAACTCTGCACCGTTTGGTAAAAACATCTCAGGTAATAGTTCCAGTGACTTTATAACCCACTGTTTGATTTTACAGGGTTAGTGAAGAAGCTCCGACATTGTCTGTAACAGAAGGTGCCGTAACCATCGGAGAATTCAGGGACACAATATTGAGAGGGATGTTTGATGCCATGAAGCAAGGTAGAGTTTGCATCAATTCCTGTGTTCTGGTTTGTTATAAAAGTGAAGTTACATGGACTGAAATGGTGATTGTTAAAGGGATCCTGTAGGTAGTGGTACTTGTGCATATGACGATCAACTGGAGTGAGACTCAGACTGTCTGAGCTGATGAGGAATTCCAGTAACCTGCGTTTATTTTAGACAAGCAACAACAACTCTGTCTCCCTCTCCCCACTTCACCCCTCCACCCTCTCTCCTATCCCCCCCCTCACTCTCCCCCTCTCAATAGGTACATTTAATATCATTGAAATGTATAGAATATACATCCTCAAATTCTTTTTCTTCGCAAACATCCACGAAAACAGAGGAGTGCCCCAAAATATGAATGGTAGTTAAATGTTAGAACCCCCCCCCCCCACACACGTAAGCAGCAGCCAAACAATAAACCACCCTCCCCCCACCAGCAAAAAAGCTTTGGCACCCCTCCCCCACCGAGCATGCAGGAAAGCATCAATCACGTCGCAGACTTTCGGTACCTGGAAGAATTCTCCTTCACCCGGTATTCAACATGCCACAGGCTCTCTCTCTCTCCCTAATGAGGGAAAATGAGGCGTCCCTGTTTCACAGCGAGAGGGGAGGCATAACAAAACAACTGGCTGGTTCATGGGGTTGGAAATATAATGCGTCGCTTTTTTCCGAGCTCTGTGCCCAAAGAACACAGGTCTCTGGACACTCAGCCGGCTGCGTGTGACCTTCCGTCTCTGATGATGCATGAGGCAGCAGCACCGGCCCTGTTCAGTCTGCTCCAGAACAGACTGTGGAGATCATCGGCAGCCCTGAAACCAGGGCCACGGAAATCCGGCACCCAGAAGGCGTGCTCGTCTCCCAGGCCACATCCTCAGCTTATCGAAAAGTGGCTGGTCCTGAGGCTCAGAGAGCGAGTCCCATTTCCATGAACAACCGGTCAGCATGTAACTCCAGGTGTCCTTTACCCTCTCCCTCTCCTCACCCTCTCCCTCTCGCACTCTCCCTCCTCCTCGCCCCTCTCCCTCCTCCTCCCTCTCTCTCGCACTCTCCTCTCCCTCTCCCCGCCCTCTCCCTCTCCCTCTCCTCGCCCTCTCCCTCTCCTCACCCTCTCCCTCTCGCACTCTCCCTCTCCTCGCCCTCTCCCTCTCCTCCCTCTCTCTCGCACTCTCCCTCTCCCCGCCCCCCCTCTCCCCTCTCCCCTCTCCTCGCCCTCCTCCCTCTCCTCGCACTCTCCCTCTCCTCGCCCTCTCCCCCTCTCCCTCGCCCCTCTCCCTCTCCTCGCCCTCTCCCTCTCCCTCTCCTCGCCCCTCTCCCTCTCCCGCACTCTCCCTCTCCTCGCCCTCTCCCTCTCCCGCACTCTCCCTCTCCTCGCCCTCTCCCCTCTCCTCACCCTCTCCCTCTCCCGCACTCTCCCTCTCCTCACCCTCCCTCTCCTCTGCCTCTCCTCGCACTCCTCCCTCTCCCTCTCCTCTGCCTCTCCTCGCACCCTCTCCCTCTCCTCGCCCTCTCCCTCTCCTCGCACTCTCCCTCTCCCTCTCCTCACCCTCTCCCTCTCCTCGCCCTCTCCTCACCCTCTCCCTCTCCCTCTCCTTGCACTCTCCCTCTCCTCGCATTCTCCCTCCCTCTCCTCGCCCTCTCCCTCTCCCTCTCGCACTCTTTCCTCTCCCTCCTCGCACGCACTCTCCCTCTCCTCACCCTCTCACTCTCCTCGCCCTCTCCCTCTGCCCCTCAACCTCCCTCTCCTCCCCCCCTTGCCTTCTCCCTCTCCCTCTCCCCCGTCACACTCTCCCTCCTCAGTTGTTGTCTGACCTGGCGAGGATTTCCTGCACCCTGTGTCCTGGGAGAACCCTGTCCACATCCCCACACCCAACCTCCCCCTCCCCACGACCTCCCTCCAATCCTCAGGATCTCTCTAATTCTCTGCTTCTCCCTCCAGTCTGCGAGACCCTGGATGTGGAATCGGCCAGTACGTGCCTCAAAGGGTCTGAGGATCTGAATGGTGTGAGAGGGACCGGGACCCAGAAGAGTCTCTCTGACACCGGGGACAAGTTACGACCATCAGACATTCATTTATCGGTTTGATTTGTGTTCTGGGATCGAAGGGGTTCACATCGGGAAGACATCACAGGGAGTTGGAGGTGGTGGGGAATCTGGGCTGGAGGGTGGGAGTATTCACAGAACCTGCATCCTCTCTGTTGGATGGGGCAGTATCACGGCAGTTAGTGCAGCTGCCTCTCAGCTCCCATGACCAGACTTCAATCCCGGCCTCTGTTGTCTGTGTGGAGTTTGCACGCTCCCCCTGTGACTGTGGGTTTCCCCGGGTGATCCAGTTTTCTCCCTCACTCCAGAAACCTGCAGGTCGAGGGGGGTAACTGGTGGCTGTCAGTTCCCACTGGTGTAGGTTAGTGGTAAAAAGAATGGGAATGTGCGACAGAATAAGTGACGGGTACAGGGAAGTGGGGAGAGGGGGTATTGGGCTGATGGGATTGCTCCCCTGAGAGTAGATATAAAGACCCAGATGGGAGTGTGAGAGAGAATAAGTGACAGGTACAGGGAAGTGGGGAGATGGGGTATCGGGGCTGATGGGATTGATCCCCTGAGAGTAGATATAAAGACCCAGATGGGAGTGTGAGAGGGAATAAGTGACAGGGGTACAGGGAAGTGGGGAGAGGGGGTATCGGGCTGATGGGATTGCTCCCCTGAGAGTAGATATAAACACCCAGATGGGAGTGTGAGAGAGAATAAGTGACAGGGGTACAGGGAAGTGGGGAGTGGGGGTATCGGGCTGATGGGATTGATCCCCTGAGAGTAGATATAAACACCCAGATGGGAGTGTGAGAGAGAATAAGTGACAGGGGTACAGGGAAGTGGGGAGAGGGGGTATCGGGCTGATGGGATTGATCCCCTGAGAGTAGATATAAAGACCCAGATGGGAGTGTGAGAGAGAATAAGTGACAGGGGTACAGGGAAGTGGGGAGAGGGGGTATCGGGCTGATGGGAATGCTCCCCTGAGAGTAGATATAAAGACCCAGATGGGAGTGTGAGAGAGAATAAGTGACAGGGGTACAGGGAAGTGGGGAGAGGGGGTATCGGGCTGATGGGATTGCTCCCCTGAGAGTAGATATAAACACCCAGATGGGAGTGTGAGAGAGAATAAGTGACGGGTACAGGGAAGTGGGGAGAGGGGGGTATCGGGCTGATGGGATTGATCCCCTGAGAGTAGATATAAAGACCCAGATGGGAGTGTGAGAGAGAATAAGTGACAGGGGTACAGGGAAGTGGGGAGAGGGGGTATCGGGCTGATGGGATTGCTCCCCTGAGAGTAGATATAAAGACCCAGATGGGAGTGAGAGAGAGAATAAGTGACAGGGGTACAGGGAAGTGGGGAGAGGGGGTATCGGGCTGATGGGATTGCTCCCCTGAGAGTAGATATAATCACCCAGATGGGAGTGTGAGAGAGAATAAGTGACAGGGGTACAGGGAAGTGGGGAGAGGGGGTATCGGGCTGATGGGATTGCTCCCCTGAGAGTAGATATAAAGACCCAGATGGGAGTGTCAGAGAGAATAAGTGACAGGGGTACAGGGAAGTGGGGAGAGGGGGTATCGGGCTGATGGGATTGCTCCCCTGAGAGTAGATATAAACACCCAGATGGGAGTGTGAGAGAGAATAAGTGACAGGGGTACAGGGAAGTGGGGAGAGGGGGTATCGGGCTGGTGGGATTGATCCCCTGAGAGTAGATATAAAGACCCAGATGGGAGTGTGAGAGAGAATAAGTGACAGGGGTACAGGGAAGTGGGGAGAGGGGGTATCGGGCTGATGGGATTGATCCCCTGAGAGTAGATATAAACACCCAGATGTGAGTGTGAGAGAATAAGTGACAGGGGTACAGGGAAGTGGGGAGAGGGGGTATCGGGCTGGTGGGATTGATCCCCTGAGAGTAGATATAAAGACCCAGATGGGAGTGTGAGAGAGAATAAGTGACGGGTACAGGGAAGTGGGGAGAGGGGGTATCTGGCTGATGGGATTGATCCCCTGAGAGTAGATATAAACACCCAAATGGGAGTGTGAGAGAGAATAAGTGACAGGGGTACAGGGAAGTGGGGAGAGGGGGTATCGGGCTGATGGGATTGCTCCCCTGAGAGTAGATATAAACACCCAGATGGGAGTGTGAGAGAGAATAAGTGACAGGGGTACAGGGAAGTGGGGAGAGGGGGTATCGGGCTGATGGGATTGATCCCCTGAGAGTAGATATAAAGACCCAGATGGGAGTGTGAGAGAGAATAAGTGACAGGGGTACAGGGAAGTGGGGAGAGGGGGTATCGGGCTGATGGGATTGAACCCCTGAGAGTAGATATAAAGACCCAGATGGGAGTGTGAGAGAGAATAAGTGACAGGGGTACAGGGAAGTGGGGAGAGGGGGTATCGGGCTGGTGGGATTGATCCCCTGAGAGTAGATATAAACACCCAGATGGGAGTGTGAGAGAGAATAAGTGACAGGGGTACAGGGAAGTGGGGAGAGGGGGTATCGGGCTGTTGGGATTGCTCCCCTGAGAGTAGATATAAACACCCAGATGGGAGTGTGAGAGAGAATAAGTGACAGGGGTACAGGGAAGTGGGGAGAGGGGGTATCGGGCTGGTGGGATTGATCCCCTGAGAGTAGATATAAACACCCAGATGGGAGTATGAGAGAGAATAAGTGACAGGGGTACAGGGAAGTGGGGAGAGGGGGTATCGGGCTGATGGGATTGATCCCCTGAGAGTAGATATAAACACCCAGATGGGAGTGTGAGAGAGAATAAGTGACAGGGGTATAGGGAAGTGGGGAGAGGGGGTATCGGGCTGATGGGATTGATCCCCTGAGAGTAGATATAAACACCCAGATGGGAGTGTGAGAGAGAATAAGTGACGGGTACAGGGAAGTGGGGAGAGGGGGTATCGGGCTGATGGGATTGATCCCCTGAGAGTAGATATAAAGACCCAGATGGGAGTGTGAGAGAGAATAAGTGACAGGGGTACAGGGAAGTGGGGAGAGGGGGTATCGGGCTGATGGGATTGCTCCCCTGAGAGTAGATATAATCACCCAGATGGGAGTGTGAGAGAGAATAAGTGACAGGGGTACAGGGAAGTGGGGAGAGGGGGTATCGGGCTGATGGGATTGATCCCCTGAGAGTAGATATAAACACCCAGATGGGAGTGTGAGAGAGAATAAGTGACAGGGGTACAGGGAAGTGGGTAGAGGGGGTATCGGGCTGATGGGATTGCTCCCCTGAGAGTAGATATAAAGACCCAGATGGGAGTGTCAGAGAGAATAAGTGACAGGGGTACAGGGAAGTGGGGAGAGGGGGTATCGGGCTGGTGGGATTGATCCCCTGAGAGTAGATATAAACACCCAGATGAGAGTGTGAGAGAATAAGTGACAGGGGTACAGGGAAGTGGGGAGAGGGGGTATCGGGCTGATGGGATTGCTCCCCTGAGAGTAGATATAAACACCCAGATGGGAGTGTGAGAGAGAATAAGTGACGGGGTACAGGGAAGTGGGGAGAGGGGGTATCGGGCTGGTGGGATTGATCCCCTGAGAGTAGATATAAAGACCCAGATGGGAGTGTGAGAGAATAAGTGACAGGGGTACAGGGAAGTGGGGAGAGGGGGTATCGGGCTGATGGGATTGATCCCCTGAGAGTAGATATAAACACCCAGATGGGAGTGTGAGAGAGAATAAGTGACGGGGTACAGGGAAGTGGGGAGAGGGGGTATCGGGCTGATGGGATTGATCCCCTGAGAGTAGATATAAACACCCAGATGGGAGTGTGAGAGAGAATAAGTGACGGGGTACAGGGAAGTGGGGAGAGGGGGTATCGGGCTGATGGGATTGATCCCCTGAGAGTAGATATAAAGACCCAGATGGGAGTGTGAGAGAGAATAAGTGACGGGTACAGGGAAGTGGGGAGAGGGGGTATCAGGCTGATGGGATTGATCCCCTGAGAGTAGATATAAACACCCAGATGGGAGTGTGAGAGAGAATAAGTGACAGGGGTACAGGGAAGTGGGGAGAGGGGGTATCGGGCTGGTGGGATTGATCCCTTGAGAGTAGATATAAACACCCAGATGGGAGTGTGAGAGAGAATAAGTGACAGGGGTACAGGGAAGTGGGGAGAGGTGGTATTGGGCTGGTGGGATTGATCCCCTGAGAGTAGATATAAACACCCAGATGGGAGTGTGAGAGAGAATAAGTGACAGGGGTACAGGGAAGTGGGGAGAGGGGGTATCGGGCTGGTGGGATTGATCCCCTGAGAGTAGATATAAAGACCCAGATGGGAGTGTGAGAGAGAATAAGTGACAGGGGTACAGGGAAGTGGGGAGAGGGGGTATCGGGCTGATGGGATTGATCCCCTGAGAGTAGATATAAACACCCAGATGGGAGTGTGAGAGAGAATAAGTGACAGGGGTACAGGGAAGTGGGGAGAGGGGGTATCGGGCTGATGGGATTGCTCCCCTGAGAGTAGATATAAAGACCCAGATGGGAGTGTGAGAGAGAATAAGTGACAGGGGTACAGGGAAGTGGGGAGAGGGGGTATCAGGCTGATGGGATTGATCCCCTGAGAGTAGATATAAACACCCAGATGTGAGTGTGAGAGAGAATAAGTGACAGGGGTACAGGGAAGTGGGGAGAGGGGGTATCGGGCTGATGGGATTGCTCCCCTGAGAGTAGATATAAACACCCAGATGGGAGTGTGAGAGAGAATAAGTGACAGGGGTACAGGGAAGTGGGGAGAGGGGGTATCGGGCTGATGGGATTGATCCCCTGAGAGTAGATATAAACACCCAGATGGGAGTGTGAGAGAGAATAAGTGACAGGGGTACAGGGAAGTGGGGAGAGGGGGTATCGGGCTGATGGGATTGATCCCCTGAGAGTAGATATAAAGACCCAGATGGGAGTGTGAGAGAGAATAAGTGACAGGGGTACAGGGAAGTGGGGAGAGGGGGTATCGGGCTGATGGGATTGCTCCCCTGAGAGTAGATATAAAGACCCAGATGGGAGTGTGAGAGAGAATAAGTGACAGGGGTACAGGGAAGTGGGGAGAGGGGGTATCGGGCTGATGGGATTGATCCCCTGAGAGTAGATATAAACACCCAGATGGGAGTGTGAGAGAGAATAAGTGACAGGGGTACAGGGAAGTGGGGAGAGGGGGTATCGGGCTGATGGGATTGATCCCCTGAGAGTAGATATAAAGACCCAGATGGGAGTGTGAGAGAGAATAAGTGACAGGGGTACAGGGAAGTGGGGAGAGGGGGTATCGGGCTGATGGGATTGCTCCCCTGAGAGTAGATATAAACACCCAGATGGGAGTGTGAGAGAGAATAAGTGACAGGGGTATAGGGAAGTGGGGAGAGGGGGTATCGGGCTGATGGGATTGATCCCCTGAGAGCAGATATAAAGACCCAGATGGTAGTGTGAGAGAGAATAAGTGACGGGTACAGGGAAGTGGGGAGAGGGGGTATCGGGCTGGTGGGATTGATCCCCTGAGAGTAGATATAAACACCCAGATGGGAGTGTGAGAGAGAATAAGTGACGGGTACAGGGAAGTGGGGAGAGGGGGTATCGGGCTGATGGGATTGATCCCCTGAGAGTAGATATAAAGACCCAGATGGGAGTGTGAGAGAGAATAAGTGACAGGGGTACAGGGAAGTGGGGAGAGGGGGTATCGGGCTGTTGGGATTGCTCCCCTGAGAGTAGATATAAACACCCAGATGGGAGTGTGAGAGAGAATAAGTGACAGGGGTACAGGGAAGTGGGGAGAGGGGGTATCGGGCTGAATGGATTGATCCCCTGAGAGTAGATATAAACACCCAGATGGGAGTGTGAGAGAGAATAAGTGACAGGGGTACAGGGAAGTGGGGAGAGGGGGTATCGGGCTGAATGGATTGATCCCCTGAGAGTAGATATAAACACCCAGATGGGAGTGTGAGAGAGAATAAGTGACGGGTACAGGGAAGTGGGGAGAGGGGGTATCGGGCTGATGGGATTGCTCCCCTGAGAGTAGATATAAACACCCAGATGGGAGTGTGAGAGAGAATAAGTGACAGGGGTACAGGGAAGTGGGGAGAGGGGGTATCGGGCTGGTGGGATTGATCCCCTGAGAGTAGATATAAAGACCCAGATGGGAGTGTGAGAGAGAATAAGTGACAGGGGTACAGGGAAGTGGGGAGATGGGGTATCGGGCTGATGGGATTGCTCCCCTGAGAGTAGATATAAAGACCCAGATGGGAGTGTGAGAGAGAATAAGTGACAGGGGTACAGGGAAGTGGGGAGAGGGGGTATCGGGCTGAATGGATTGATCCCCTGAGAGTAGATATAAACACCCAGATGGGAGTGTGAGAGAGAATAAGTGACAGGGGTACAGGGAAGTGGGGAGAGGGGGTATCGGGCTGAATGGATTGATCCCCTGAGAGTAGATATAAACACCCAGATGGGAGTGTGAGAGAGAATAAGTGACGGGTACAGGGAAGTGGGGAGAGGGGGTATCGGGCTGATGGGATTGCTCCCCTGAGAGTAGATATAAACACCCAGATGGGAGTGTGAGAGAGAATAAGTGACAGGGGTACAGGGAAGTGGGGAGAGGGGGTATCGGGCTGGTGGGATTGATCCCCTGAGAATAGATATAAAGACCCAGATGGGAGTGTGAGAGAGAATAAGTGACAGGGGTACAGGGAAGTGGGGAGAGGGGGTATCGGGCTGATGGGATTGATCCCCTGAGAGTAGATATAAAGTCCCAGATGGGAGTGTGAGAGAGAATAAGTGACAGGGGTACAGGGAAGTGGGGAGATGGGGTATCGGGCTGATGGGATTGATCCCCTGAGAGTAGATATAAACACCCAGATGGGAGTGTGAGAGAGAATAAGTGACAGGGGTACAGGGAAGTGGGGAGAGGGGGTATCGGGCTGGTGGGATTGATCCCCTGAGAGTAGATATAAACACCCAGATGGGAGTGTGAGAGAGAATAAGTGACAGGGGTACAGGGAAGTGGGGAGAGGGGGTATCGGGCTGGTGGGATTGCTCCCCTGAGAGTAGATATAAAGACCCAGATGGGAGTGTGAGAGAGAATAAGTGACAGGGGTACAGGGAAGTGGGGAGAGGGGGTATCGGGCTGGTGGGATTGCTCCCCTGAGAGTAGATATAAACACCCAGATGGGAGTGTGAGAGAGAATAAGTGACAGGGGTACAGGGAAGTGGGGAGAGGGGGTATCGGGCTGGTGGGATTGATCCCCTGAGAGTAGATATAAAGACCCAGATGGGAGTGTGAGAGAGAATAAGTGACGGGTACAGGGAAGTGGGGAGAGGGGGTATCGGGCTGATGGGATTGATCCCCTGAGAGTAGATATAAACACCCAGATGGGAGTGTGAGAGAGAATAAGTGACGGGTACAGGGAAGTGGGGAGAGAGGGTATCGGGCTGATGGGATTGATCCCCTGAGAGTAGATATAAACACCCAGATGGGAGTGTGAGAGAGAATAAGTGACAGGGGTACAGGGAAGTGGGGAGAGGGGGTATCGGGCTGATGGGATTGCTCCCCTGAGAGTAGATATAAACACCCAGATGGGAGTGTGAGAGAGAATAAGTGACAGGGGTACAGGGAAGTGGGGAGAGGGGGTATCGGGCTGATGGGATTGCTCCCCTGAGAGTAGATATAAAGACCCAGATGGTAGTGTGAGAGAGAATAAGTGACAGGGGTACAGGGAAGTGGGGAGAGGGGGTATTGGGCTGATGGGATTGATCCCCTGAGAGTAGATATAAACACCCAGATGGGAGTGTGAGAGAGAATAAGTGACAGGGGTACAGGGAAGTGGGGAGAGGGGGTATCGGGCTGGTGGGATTGCTCCCCTGAGAGTAGATATAAAGACCCAGATGTGAGTGTGAGAGAATAAGTGACAGGGGTACAGGGAAGTGGGGAGAGGGGGTATCGGGCTGATGGGATTGCTCCCCTGAGAGTAGATATAAAGACCCAGATGGGAGTGTGAGAGAGAATAAGTGACAGGGGTACAGGGAAGTGGGGAGAGGGGGTATCGGGCTGGTGGGATTGATCCCCTGAGAGTAGATATAAAGACCCAGATGTGAGTGTGAGAGAGAATAAGTGACAGGGGTACAGGGAAGTGGGGAGAGGGGGTATCGGGCTGATGGGATTGATCCCCTGAGAGTAGATATAAAGACCCAGATGGGAGTGTGAGAGAGAATAAGTGACAGGGGTACAGGGAAGTGGGGAGATGGGGTATCGGGCTGGTGGGATTGATCCCCTGAGAGTAGATATAAACACCCAGATGGGAGTGTGAGAGAGAATAAGTGACAGGGGTACAGGGAAGTGGGGAGAGGGGGTATCGGGCTGATGGGATTGATCCCCTGAGAGTAGATATAAAGACCCAGATGGGAGTGTGAGAGAGAATAAGTGACAGGGGTACAGGGAAGTGGGGAGAGGGGGTATCGGGCTGATGGGATTGCTCCCCTGAGAGTAGATATAAACACCCAGATGGGAGTGTGAGAGAGAATAAGTGACAGGGGTACAGGGAAGTGGGGAGAGGGGGTATCGGGCTGATGGGATTGCTCCCCTGAGAGTAGATATAAAGACCCAGATGGGAGTGTGAGAGAGAATAAGTGACAGGTGTACAGGGAAGTGGGGAGAGGGGGTATCGGGCTGATGGGATTGCTCCCCTGAGAGTAGATATAAACACCCAGATGGGAGTGTGAGAGAGAATAAGTGACAGGGGTACAGGGAAGTGGGGAGAGGGGGTATCGGGCTGATGGGATTGATCCCCTGAGAGTAGATATAAAGACCCAGATGGGAGTGTGAGAGAGAATAAGTGACGGGGGTACAGGGAAGTGGGTAGAGGGGGTATCGGGCTGGTGGGATTGCTCCCCTGACAGTAGATATAAAGACCCAGATGGGAGTGTGAGAGAGAATAAGTGACAGGGGTACAGGGAAGTGGGGAGAGGGGGTATCGGGCTGATGGGATTGCTCCCCTGAGAGTAGATATAAACACCCAGATGGGAGTGTGAGAGAGAAAACGTTACAGAGAGAGAAATTACTTCAGGGCCACTTTGGTAACAGTGTTTCTTGCTCTGTGTTTAGTGAGGAGTACAATAAACGTGGAGATTGGGGAGTGAAACTGTTGTCTGAGGCTCTGAGGGACCCGGAGTGTAAAATACAGAAACTGGGGTAAGTACCAGACTGTGAGTCTGTTGATGTTTGTGTGGGTAAAGTTCCAATAATAAGTTCTGTTCTGATGAATCCCTGTGTCACTGTTCAAACCGTTGATGGTGACCTGTGGAGACTGACACTGAATCTGTTTGTTTCTCTCTTCTGTTTCCTCTCCGTCCATCAGGTTGACAGCTGATCATTTCACATCTGAGTTTGAGCACTTCATCTCCGCTCTCAGTACAAACCACTCACTGAGAGAGGTGGAGCTGGACCTGAGTTACAGTGAATTGGGAGATTGGGGAATTAAACTGTTGTCTGAGGCTCTGAGGAACCCAGAGTGTAAAATACAGAAACTGGGGTAAGTACCAGACTGTGAGTCTGTTGATGTTTGTGTGGGTAAAGTTCCAATAATGTCCCAGTTCTGTTCTGATGAACCCCTGCGTCACTGTTCAAACCGTTGATGGTTACCTGTGGAGATTTACATCAATTGTCTACGCTGCTGCACAACCCAAATAACAAGCCCTGACCTCGGGCACCATCTGCCCTGCAAGGGTCGGAGTGTTTTCAATGTAGCCTGTCCACCTCAGGTCACAGTGTGTATCTGGGGAGTGGGTCTGAGGTGGAATCAGCTCACACTGCACGGGTCCCTGGGTCTTATCACTAGCCAGTCTTTGTCATGACCTCTTTCATTAAACAGGGTGAGTAAGCCAGACATGCTCCCGGGATCCTGTATTTCATTCCCCATTTGTCCCCCAGGTTTTAATCCTTGATCAAGGTTTTGCATTTATTACGTCTGGTCTTTTTCTGGACCATTTTTACGGCTTGTCACGTCACAAGTCCCTTCCCATGGCCGCACTTCGTCCCCCAATTTCTTATGTAATAAACACTTAAAACACATAAATCCCTCTCTTTATCATGAAACAATTCATTCTTTTTGCCAAGTGAAGTTCCTGTACCTTTTTTTAAATCACACAACAGATCTTGTCCCATGTTTTTGTCTTTTTACCAGGCACGATGTCTGCTGCTCAGTTCTGTTGATTCTTACCTGACTTTGTTACCCGATACCTGCGCACAGTATCTACTGTTCAATTTTCCTGGTTCGTTTACCCGACTTTAATTCTTAGACAACTTCAAATTTTACCCGACCCGTGCCACCAATCCAATTGTATCCAATTATCCTTTCTTTTTTCTTTACCAGACATGGTATCAGATGTCCAATTTTCAAATAATTGTCCTACCTTATATGAGTCTCTCAGCAGATTGGATCTGGGTCCCCTCAAGGTTCTGTGCTGAGGTCCGAGCGAGGGGCAGAGACTCACACCTGTATCGCAGGGTGTGACAAAGACAATTCGTCTTTGCAGGTCCGATCAGTCCCGGCAGATAGGATTATTGGTCTGTCACTTACTCAGCCCGCCTCCGTGTCACAGTCCCTATGTTGGTACCCTGCTCGCAGCGCCAAATGTGGAAGTCGTATCTGGATAAAGTCGCTCAGAGACCGTATGAGTACAAACTCTTTATTCACAGCACCCGGGGCTTACTCAGTTAGTCACAAACTGTGACTGTTCCTGCCTAATCCACCAACTAACTCACAATTCCCTTTACAGAATGAATATAGTCGTTCAAATAACCCCTCCACACACACACACACACACACACACACACACACACATACCAAGCTGGAGTCACAGTATTGCTTGACAGTACTGAGAGACAAATTACAAAATAGGCATAATGCCCTAATACACAAAACAGACCGGAGCTGCACTATCTCTATGCATGACTGCACAAGGAGATCAGCATCCTGAAACCCTACCATCAAAAAGAAATATTGCTCAGCATTGAATAACAAAATTAGCACTTCTGTTGATCATCAGTGATTTCTTTCAGAAAAGCAGGCTGCTATTGTTTAACGTTTTAACCTTTTACATACTTTATCAAGTGGAGTCCCCTCCGAGGTTGACTCTGTGGCCACAGAATATTTGGACAGACGGAGAGGCAGTTGTGCTGTCGTCTGACACCCTGTCCAGAGGATGAGCTCTGGGACTAATGTGAGGAACTCAGGGATGTGCCGGGTGTTTCTGTGGAGTCGGGACAAGGGGAGGGGAAGCTGGGAGTGTGGAAGGTTACACTGCCTCCCTGTGATTCAGTATCGAGCACAAGGTCCAGAGTGGTGGTGTACTGTGGAGTGGGGTGGGATGTAGAGGGTGAACACAAATATACAGTGTCCCCGGGGTTCTGCCATTTGTTCTGGGGAGATTTGAGTGTTTCCAGTTCGGAAGGTGCAGTGATGTTTATACTCACTGGTGTCTGATGCTGGAGATTGGTGTTATCAGTAATTGTGGGGTTAATAAACACTGAACATTACTGTGGGTATTGCTGAAAGTGGGATTAATAAACCCTGGGATTAAACTTCTCATCTCTCTCTGATCCACAGTCTAGATTTTGTCAGTCTCACAGCTGCTGGTGTTGTGGATCTCACCTCTGCTCTCAGTACAAACTGCTCACTGACAGAGCTGGACCTGGCTGGTAATAAACTGGGAGATTCAGGAATGAAACTGGTGTCTGAGGCTCTGAGGAACCCAGGGTGTAAAATACAGAAACTGTGGTAAGTACCAGACTGTGAGACATTGGGACAGATCTTCACTCCATCGATCTCCACAGACTGAGTAACAGCTCCTCACCTCGGGCTCCATCAGGTCCACTCACAACTTCAGTGCTAAAGTTTATCGTCAGGGGCAAATCTAACCAGGGTGTAAATGTTGTGAAAACTAGCTTTGTGCAACAACAGCACAGATCATTAGAGGCATGTCAGACATTAATTACACAGTAAACAAACAATTTGACAGAATCTATTCTGAGACGGAGAGAAAAGTCTGTGAGAAGGTTTGTGTGTTTTTCCGTGAGTAATTGAGTTTCCTCCGTGGATTCCAGTTTCCTCCCAAGTACAGAGACATACAAGATATTAGGTGAACTGGTCTTTCCAAATGTCCTGTGATTAGGTCTATTTCATGTGGTATCTCTAAATAAATGTAGATATAATTAGCATCTTTCAGGTCAGTTCAATAACCGATGTAGTGTGGATAGTCTGTTGTTGAACCTTGGGATGTGATTTTTCATGCTCCTGTACCTCCCGTCTGTTGACAGCATGGACAAGAGTGCATGGACAGATGGTGTGGGTTCCTGATGACAGATGCCACCTTCCTGAGACATTGCCAATTGCAAATATCCTCGATGGTGGGGAGAGTTGTACGTGATGTGGAACTGTCTGTAGTGTCTTGTGTTCCTCGACATTGAAGTTTCTAATCAGAGCGTGATGCAACCAGTCGGAATGCTTCTCTATGTACCTCTGTGGAGGTCTGTCACAGTCTGTGATGACGAATCAATCTCATTAAACTTCTGGGAACGTAGAGAAGCTGGTGTGAGCCGTTCATGGTTCCCTCAATGTTCTGGGTCCAGGAGAGATTCTCTGAGATGTTGTCACCCAGGAACTTGGTGTTACTCACCCTTTCCACCGGTCACCCCTCACTGAGGACTGGTGCCAGTTTGTCTGATTTCCCCTTCCGCAAGTCCACAGTCAGTTCCTTGATCTTGTAGTTGTTCATTGTGAAAGGAGAGTTAAATTGCCTTTATTCTGGTTCTCTTGGGGATACGGGCACAACACAAAATTACTGACCAGTTGGACACCAGCAGTCCGACAGAGAGATATGTTTGGGAACACAGACCTGGACATTGTTGGTCTGGGACTAATGTGAGGAACACAGGGATGTGCCGAGTTTTTCTGTGGAGTCGGGACAAGGGGAGGGAAAGCTGGGAGTGTGGAAGGTTACACTGCCTCCCTGTGATTCAGTATCGAGCACAAGGTCCAGAGTGGTGGTGTACTGTGGAGTGGGGCTGGGATGTAGAGGGTGAACACAAATATACAATGTCCCCGGGGTTCTGCCATTTGTTCTGGGGAGATTTGAGTGTTTCCAGTTCGGAAGGTGCAGTGATGTTTATACTCACTGGTGTCTGATGCTGGAGATTGGTGTTATCAGTAATTGTGGGGTTAATAAACACTGAACATTACTGTGGGTCTTGGTGAAAGTGGGATTAATAAACCCTGGGATTGAATTTATCATCTCTCTCTGATTCACAGTCTAGGTTCTGTCAGTCTCACAGCTGCTGGTGTTGTGGATCTCGTCTCTGCTCTCAGTACAAACCGTTCACTGACAGAGCTGGACCTGGCTGGTAATAAGCTGGGAGATTCAGGAGTGAAACTGGTGTTTGAGGCTCTGAGGAACCCAGGGTGTAAAATACAGAAACTGTGGTAAGTACCAGACTGTGAGACATTGGGACAGATCTTCACTCCATCGATCTCCACAGACTGAGTAACAGGTCCTCACCTCGGGCTCCATCAGGTCCACTCACAACTTCAGTGCTAAAGTTTATTGTCAGGGGCAAATCTAAACAGGGTATAAATGTTGTGAAAACTAGCTTTGTGCAACAACAGCACAGATCATTAGGAGCATGTCTGACATTAATTACACAAATTAAATTAACATTAATTACACAGTAAACAAATAATTTGACAGAATCTATTCTGAGACGGGGAGAAAAGTCTGTGAGAAGGTTTGTGTGTTTTTCCGTGAGTAATTGAGTTTCCTCCTTGTATTTCAGTTTCCTCCCAAGTACAGAGACATACAAGGTATTAGGTGAACTGGTCTTTCCAAATTGTCCTGTGATTACGTCTATTTCATGTGGTATCTCTAAATAGATGAAGTAGATATAATTAGCATCTTTCAGGTCAGTTCAATAACCGATGTAGTGTGGATAGTCTGTTGTTGAACTTTGGGATGTGGGTTCTCGGACTCCTGTACCTCCTGTCTGATGACAGCATGGACAAGAGTGCATGGACAGATGGTGTGGGTTCCTGATGACAGATGCCACCTTCCTGAGGCATTGCCAATTGCAAATGTCCTCGATGGTGGGGAGAGTTGTACGTGATGTGGAACTGTCTGTAGTGTCTTGTGTTCCTCGACATTGAAGTTTCTAATCAGACCGTGATGCAACCAGTCGGAATGCTTCTCTATGTGCCTCTGTGGAGGTCTGTCACAGTCTGTGATGACGAATCAATCTCATTAAACTTCTGGGAACGTAGAGAAGCTGGTGTGAGCCGTTCATGGTTCCCTCAATGTTCTGGGTCCAGGAGAGATTCTCTGAGATGTTGTCACCCAGGAACTTGCTGTTACTCACCCTTTCCACCGCTCACCCCTCACTGAGGACTGGTGCCAGTTTGTCTGATTTCCCCTTCCGCAAGTCCACAGTCAGTTCCTTGATCTTGTAGTTGTTCATTGTGGAAGGAGAGTTAAATTGCCTTTATTCTGGTTCTCTTGGGGATACGGGCACAACACAAAATTACTGACCAGTTGGACACCAGCAGTCCGACAGAGAGATATGTTTGGGAACACAGACCTGGACAATGTTGGTCTGGGACTAATGTGAGGAACACAGGGATGTGCCGGGTTTTCTGTGGAGACGGGACAAGGGGAGGGAAAGCTGGGAGTGTGGAAGGTTACACTGCCTCCCTGTGATTCAGTATAGAGCACAAGGTCCAGAGTGGTGGTGTACTGTGGAGTGGGGTGGGATGTAGAGGGTGAACACAAATATACAGTGTCCCCGGGGTTCTGCCATTTGTTCTGGGGAGATTTGAGTGTTTCCAGTTCAGAAGGTGCAGTGATGTTTATACTCACTGGTGTCTGATGCTGGAGATTGGTGTTAGTAATTGTGGGGTTAATAAACACTGAACATTACTGTGGGTATTGCTGAAAGTGGGATTAATAAACCCTGGGATTAAACTTCTCATCTCTCTCTGATCCACAGTCTAGGTTCTGTCGGTCTCACAGCTGCTGGTGTTCTGGATCTCTCCTCCGCTCTCAGTACAAACCGTTCACTGACGGAGCTGGACCTGGTTTATAATGAACTGGGAGATTCAGGAGTGAAACTGGTGTCTGAGGCTCTAAGAAACCCTGGGTGTAAAATACAGAAACTGTGGTAAGTACCAGACTGTGAGACATTGGGACAGATCATCACTCCATCGATCTCCACAGCCCGAATAACAGGTCCTCACCTCGGGCTCCATCGGGTCCACTCACAACTTCAGTGTTAAAGTTTATCGTCAGGGGCAGATCTAAACAGGGTGTAAATGTTGTGAAAACTAGCTTTGTGCAGCAACAGTACAGATCATTAGAGGCATGTCAGACATTAATTACACAGTAAACAAACAATTTGACAGAATCTATTCTGAGACGAGAGAAAAGTCTGTGAGAAGGTTTGTGTGTTTTTCCGTGAGTAATTGAGTTTCCTCCTTGTATTCCAGTTTCCTCCCAAGTACAGAGACATACAAGGTATTAGGTGAACTGGTCTTTCCAAATTGTCCTGTGATTAGGTCTATTTCATGTGGTATCTCTAAATAAATGAAGTAGAGATAATTAGCATCTTTCAGGTCAGTTCAATAACCGATGTAGTGTGGATAGTCTGTTGTTGAACTTTGGGATGTGGGTTCCCGGACTCCTGTACCTCCTGTCTGATGACAGCATGGACAGATGGTGTGGGTTCCTGATGACAGATGCCACCTTCCTGAGACATTGCCGATTGCAAATGTCCTCGATGGTGGGGAGAGTTGTACGTGATGTGGAACTGTCTGTAGTGTCTTGTGTTCCTCGACATTGAAGTTTCTAATCAGACCTTGATGCAACCAGTCGGAATGCTTCTCTATGTACCTCTGTGGAGGTCTGTCACAGTCTGTGATGACGAATCAATCTCATTAAACTTCTGGGAATGTAGAGAAGCTGGTGTGAGCCGTTCATGGTTCCCTCTTTGTTCTGGGTCCAGGAGAGATTCTCTGAGATGTTGTCACCCAGGAACTTGCTGTTACTCACCCTTTCCACCGCTCACCCCTCACTGAGGAATGGTGTAGTTTGTCTGATTTCCCCTTCCACAAGTCCACAGTCAGTTCCTTGATCTTGTAGTTGTTCATTGTGGAAGGAGAGTTAAATTGCCTTTATTCTGGTTCTCTTGGGGATACGGGCACAAAACAAAATTACTGACCAGTTGGACACCAGCAGTCCCACAGAGAGATATGTTTGGGAACACAGACCTGGACAATGTTGGTCTGGGACTAACATGAGGAACACAGGGATGTGCCGGGTTTTTCTGTGGAGTCGGGTCAAGGGGAGGGAAAGCTGGGAGTGTGGAAGGTTACACTGCCTCCCTGTGATTCAGTATCGAGCACAAGGTCCAGAGTGGTGGTGTACTGTGGAGTGGGGCTGGGATGTAGAGGGTGAACACAAATATACAGTGTCCCCTGGGTTCTGCCATTTGTCCTGGGGAGATTTGAGTGTTTCCAGTTCGGAAGGTGCAGTGATGTTTATACTCACTGGTGTCTGATGCTGGAGATTGGTGTTATCAGTAATTGTGGGGTTAATAATCACTGAACATTACTGTGGGTATTGCTGAAAGTGGGTTGAATAAACCCTGGGATTAAATTTCTCATCTCTCTCTGATCCACAGTCTACGGTCTGTCGGTCTCACAGCTGCTGGAGTTGTGGATCTCACCTCTGCTCTCAGTACAAACCCCTCACTGACTGAGTTGGACCTACGTGATAATGAACTGGGAGATTCAGGAGTGAAACTGGTGTTTGAGGCTGTGAGAAACCCTGGGTGTAAAATACAGAATCTGTGGTAAGTACCAAACTGTGAGACATTGGGACAGATCATCACTCCATCGATCTCCACAGACTGAATAACAGGTCCTCACCTCGGGCTCCATCGGGTCCACTCACAAGTTCAGTGTTAAAGTTTATTGTCAGGGGCAAATCTAACCAGGGTGTAAATGTTGTGAAAACTAGCTTTGTGCAACAACAGTACAGATCATTAGGAGCATGTCTGACATTAATTACACAAATTAAATTAACATTAATTACACAGTAAACAAATAATTTGACAGAATCTATCCTGAGACGGGGAGAAAAGTCTGTGAGAAGGTTTGTGTGTTTTTCCGTGAGTAATTGAGTTTCCTCCTTGTATTCCAGTTTCCTCCCAAGTACAGAGACATACAAGGTATTAGGTGAACTGGTCTTTCCAAATTGTCCTGTGATTAGGTCTATTTCATGTGGTATCTCTAAATAGATGAAGTAGATATAATTAGCATCTTTCAGGTCAGTTCAATAACCGATGTAGTGTGGATAGTCTGTTGTTGAACTTTGGGATGTGGGTTCTCGGACTCCTGTACCTCCTGTCTGATGACAGCATGGACAGATGGTGTGGGTTCCTGATGACAGATGCCACCTTCCTGAGACATTGCCGATTGCAAATGTCCTCGATGGTGGGGAGAGTTGTACGTGATGTGGAACTGTCTGTAGTGTCTTGTGTTCCTCGACATTGAAGTTTCTAATCAGACCGTGATGCAACCAGTCGGAATGCTTCTCTATGTACATCTGTGGAGGTCTGTCACAGTCTATGATGATGAATCAATCTCATTAAACTTCTGGGAACGTAGAGAAGCTGGTGTGAGCCGTTCATGGTTCCCTCTATGTTCTGGGTCCAGGAGAGATTCTCTGAGATGTCACCCAGGAACTTGCTGCTACTCACCCTTTCCACCGCTCACCCCTCACTGAGGACTGGTGCCAGTTTGTCTGATTTCCCCTTCCACAAGTCCACAGTCAGTTCCTTGATCTTGTAGTTGTTCATTGTGGAAGGAGAGTTAAATTGCCTTTATTCTGGTTCTATTGGGGATACGGGCACAACACAAAATTACTGACCAGTTGGACACCAGCAGTCCGACAGAGAGATATGTTTGGGAACACAGACCTGGACAATGTTGGTCTGGGACTAATGTGAGGAACACAGGGATGTGCCGGGGTTTTCTGTGGAGATGAGACAAGGGGAGGGAAGGCTGGGAGTGTGGAAGGTTACACTGCCTCCCTGTGATTCAGTATCGAGCACAAGGTCCAGAGTGGTGGTGTACTGTGGAGTGGGGTGGGATGTAGAGAGTGAACACAAATATACAGTGTCCCCGGGGTTCTGCCATTTGTTCTGGGGAGATTTGAGTGTTTCCAGTTCGGAAGGTGCAGTGATGTTTATACTCACTGGAGTCTGATGCTGGAGATTGGTGTTATCAGTAATTGTGGGGTTAATAAACACTGAACATTACTGTGGGTTATTGGTGAAAGTGGGATTAATAAACCCTGGGATTAAACTTCTCATCTCTCTCTGATCCACAGTCTACGGTCTGTCGGTCTCACAGCTGCTGGTGTTCTGGATCTCGCATCTGCTGTCAGTACAAACTGTTCACTGGCGGAGCTGGACCTGGGTGGTAATAAACTGGGGGATTCAGGAGTGAAACTGGTGTTTGAGGCTCTGAGGAACCCGAAGTGTAAAATACAGAAACTGTGGTAAGTACCAGACTGTGAGACATTGGGACAGATCATCACTCCATCGATCTCCACAGACTGAGTAACAGGTCCTCACCTCGGGCTCCATCGGGTCCACTCACAACTTCAGTGTTAAAGTTTATTGTCAGGGGCAAATCTAAACAGGGTGTAAATGTTGTGAAAACTAGCTTTGTGCAGCAACAGTACAGATCATTAGAGGCATGTCAGACATTAATTACACAGTAAACAAACAATTTGACAGAATCTATTCTGAGACGGGGAGAAAAGTCTGTGAGGTTT
Source organism: Hypanus sabinus (assembly GCF_030144855.1). NCBI lineage: Eukaryota > Metazoa > Chordata > Chondrichthyes > Myliobatiformes > Dasyatidae > Hypanus > Hypanus sabinus. The sequence continues at coordinate 303,924 of NW_026781389.1, forward strand.
GTGTGTTTTTCCGTGAGTTTCCTCCTTGGATTCCAGTTTCCTCCCAAGTACAGAGACATACAAGGTATTAGGTGAACTGGTCTTTCCAAATTGTCCTGTGATTAGGTCTATTTCATGTGGTATCTCTAAATAGATGAAGTAGATATAATTAGCATCTTTCAGGTCAGTTCAATAACCGATGTAGTGTGGATAGTCTGTTGTTGAACTTTGGGATGTACGTTCTCGGGCTCCTGTACCTCCTGTCTGATGACAGCATGGACAAGAGTGCATGGACAGATGGTGTGGGTTCCTGATGACAGATGTCACCTTCCTGAGACATTGCCAATTGCAAATGTCCTCGATGGTGGGGAGAGTTGTACGTGATGTGGAACTGTCTGTAGTGTCTTGTGTTCCTCGACATTGAAGTTTCTAATCAGACCGTGATGCAACCAGTCGGAATGCTTCTCTATGTACCTCTGTGGAGGTCTGTCACAGTCTGTGATGACGAATCAATCTCATTAAACTTCTGGGAACGTAAAGAAGCTGGTGTGAGCCGTTCATGGTACCCTCTATGTTCTGGGTCCAGGAGAGATTCTCTGAGATGTTGTCACCCAGGAACTTGCTGTTACTCACCCTTTCCACCGCTCACCCCTCACTGAGGACTGGTGCCAGTTTGTCTGATTTCCCCTTCCACAAGTCCACAGTCAGTTCCTTGATCTTGTAGTTGTTCATTGTGGAAGGAGAGTTAAATTGCCTTTATTCTGGTTCTCTTGGGGATACGGGCACAACACAAAATTACTGACCAGTTGGACACCAGCAGTCCCACAGAGAGATATGTTTGGGAACACAGTCCTGGACAGTGTTGGTCTGGGACTAATGTGAGGAACACAGGGATGTGCCGGGGTTTTCTGTGGAGACGGGACAAGGGGAGGGAAAGCTGGGAGTGTGGAAGGTTACACTGCCTCCCTGTGATTCAGTATCGAGCACAAGGTCCAGAGTGGTGGTGTACTGTGGAGTGGGCTGGGATGTAGAGGGTGAACACAAATATACAATGTCCCCGGGGTTCTGCCATTTGTCCTGGGGAGATTTGAGTGTTTCCAGTTCGGAAGGTGCAGTGATGTTTATACTCACTGGTGTCTGATGCTGGAGATTGGTGTGATCAGTAATTGTGGGGTTAATAAACACTGAACATTACTGTGGGTATTGGTGAAAGTGGGATTAATAGACCCTGGGATTAAACTTCTCATCTCTCTCTGATCCACAGTCTACGGACTGTTGATCTCACCTCCGCCCTCAGTAGAAACCGTTCACTGACAGAGCTGGATCTGGTTATTAATGAACTGGGAGATTCAGGAATGAAACTCTTGTCTAAGGCTCTGAGGAGGCGGGAGTGTAAAATACAGAAACTGGGGTAAGTACCAGACTGCAAACGAGAAAATCTGCAGATGCTGGAAATCTTAGCAACATGCTCAAAATGCTGGAGGATCTCAGCAGGCCAGGCAGCAACTACGGAAAAGAGTAAGCAGTCGACATTTCAGAATGAATCCCTTCGACAGGACTGGGTGAAAAAGCTGAGGAGTAGATTTAAAAGGTGGCGGGAGGGGAGAGAGAAACACAAGGTGACAGGTGAAACCGGGAGTGGGAGGTATGAATGATTGAGCTGGGAAGTTGACGGGTGAAAGAGACAGAAGGACACGGAACAAAGAAAAGGAAGATGGGAGCACCAGGGGGAGGTGATAGGCAGGTAAGGAGAGAAGGTGAGAGAGGGAAAGGGGGATGAGAAATGATAAAAGGGGGGGGCATTACCAGAAGTTTGAGAAATCGATGTTCATGCCATCAGGTTACAGCCCACACAAACGGAAAGTAAGGTGATATTCATGCTGTTATTCCTTCAGCCTGATGGAATGAGCATCGATTTCTCAAACTTCCAGTATTCCCTCCCACCCGCCCCCTTCACCATTCCCCATCCCCTTTTCTCTTTCTGACCTTATCTCCTTGCTCACCCATCGCCTCCCTCTGGTACTCCTCCACCCTTTTCTTTCTTCCACAGCCTTCTGTCCTCCCCTATCAGACTCCCCCTTCTCCAGCCCTGTATCTCATTCACCAATCACTTCCCAGCTCTCCTATCAGACTTCTGTCCTCTCCTATCAGACTCCCCCTTCTCCAGCCCTGTATCTCTTTCACCAATCACTTCCCAGTTCTTCTATCAGACTTCTGTCCTCTCCTATCAGACTCCCCCTTCTCCAGTCCTGTATCTCGTTCACCAATCACTTCCCAGCTCTCCTATTAGACGTCCTCTCCTATCAGACTTCCCCTTCTCCAGTCCTGTATCTCATTCAACAATCACTTCTCAGCTCTCCTATCAGACTTCTGTCCTCTCCTATCAGACTCCCCCTTCTCCAGCCCTGTATCTCGTTCACCAATCACTTCCCAGCTCTCCTATCAGACTCCCCCTTCTCCAGCCCTGTATCTCGTTCACCAATCACTTCCCAGCTCTCCTATCAGACTTCTGTCCTCTCCTATCAGACTCCCCCTTCTCCAGCCCTGTATCTCATTCACCAATCACTTCCCAGCTCTCCTATCAGACCCCCTTCTCCAGCCCTGTATCTCGTTCACCAATCACTTCCCAGCTCTCCTATCAGACTTCTGTCCTCTCCTATCAGACTCCCCCTTCTCCAGCCCTGTATCTCATTCACCAATCACTTCCCAGCTCTCCTATCAGACTTCTGTCCTCTCTTATCAGACTCCCCCTTCTCCAGCCCTGTATCTCGTTCACCAATCACTTCCCAGCTCCCCTATCAGACTTCTGTCCTCTCTTATCAGACTCCCCCTTCTCCAGCCCTGTATCTCGTTCACCAGTCACTTCCCAGCTCTCCTATCAGACTTCTGTCCTCTCCTATCAGACTCCCCCTTCTCCAGCCCTGTATCTCGTTCACCAATCACTTCCCAGCTCTCCTATCAGACTTCTGTCCTCTCCTATCAGACTCCCCCTTCTCCAGCCCTGTATCTCGTTCACCAATCACTTCCCAGCTCTCCTATCAGACTTCTGTCCTCTCCTATCAGACTCCCCCTTCTCCAGCCCTGTATCTCGTTCACCAATCACTTCCCAGCTCCCCTATCAGACTTCTGTCCTCTCCTATCAGACTCCCCCTTCTCCAGCCCTGTATCTCGTTCACCAATCACTTCCCAGCTTTCCTATCAGACTCCCCCTTCTCCAGCCCTGTATCTCGTTCACCAATCACTTCCCAGCTCTCCTATCAGACTTCTGTCCTCTCCTATCATACTCCCCCTTCTCCAGCCCTGTATCTCGTTCACCAATCACTTCCCAGCTCTCCTATCAGACTTCTGTCCTCTCCTATCAGACTCCCCCTTCTCCAGCCCTGTATCTCGTTCACCAATCACTTCCCAGCTCCCCTCTCAGACTTCTGTCCTCTCCTATCAGACTCCCCCTTCTCTAGTCCTGTATCTCATTCACCAATCACTTCCCAGCTCTTAACTTCATCCCTCCCACTCCTAGTTTCACCTGTCACCTGGTGTTTATCTCTCCCCTTCCCTTTTAAATCGATCCCTCAGCTATTTTCTCTAATCCTGCAGCAGGGTCTCAACCCAAAATGTTCAACTGTACCCCTTTCCATAGATGCTGCCTGGGCTGCTGAGTTCTTCCAGCATTTTGTGTGTTTCAGTACCAAACTGTGATGCATTGGGACAGATCATCACTCCGTCGATATCCACAGCCCAAATAACAGGCCCTCAGCTCAGGATCCATCACGTCCACTTGCAAGTTCAGTTTTAAACTATATCGTCAGGGGCAAATGTAACCAGTGTGTAAATGTTATGAAAATCAGATTTTTGTAGCAACATTACAAACATGTCAGACATTGATTACACAAACTTAAATTGACATTAATTGTACGTAAATTACACAATGCAGGAAAACAAACATAACCACACTAGTGCAAGTTAAGTGAAGCTAGTCTGAGACCGTAAGGAAAATTTATTTTCTTCCTGTGTGCCCATGAGAAAGAAACATAGAAAACCTCCAGCACCATACAGGCCCTTCGGCCCTCAATTCTGTGATGAACATTTCCTTACCTTAGAAATTACCTAGGGTTACCCATAGCCCTCTATTTCTCTAAGCTCCATGTACCTATCCAGGAGTCTCATCAAAGACCCTATCGTATCCGCCCCCACCATCGCCGATGGCAGCCCATTCCTCGCACCCCTCTCTGCATAAAAAACTTACCCCTGACATCTCCTCTGTACCTACTCCCCAGCGCCTTAAAAATATGCCCTCTCGTGCCAGCCATTTCAGCCCTGGGAAAAAGCCTCTGACTATCCACACGGTCAATGCCTCTCATCATCGTGTACACCTCCGTCAGGTCACCTCTCATCCTCCGTCACTCCGAGGAGAAAAGGCCGAGTTCACTCAACCTGTTCTCATAAGGCATACTCCCCAATCCAGGAAACATCCTGGTAAATCTCCTCTGCACCCTTTCTATGGTTTCCACATCCTTCCTGTAGTGAGGCGACCAGAACTGAGCACAGTACTCCAAGTGGGGTCTGACCAGGGTCCTATATAGCTGCAACATTACCTCTCGGCTCCTAAACTCAATCACGGTTGATGAAGGCAAATGCACGTATGGTTTCTTAACTACAGAGTCAACCTGTGTAGAAGCTCTGAGTGTCCTATGGACTCGGACCCCAAGATCCCTCTGATGTTCCACACTACCAAGAATCTTACAATTACTGCTGTATTCTGCCATCGTATTTGACCTACCAAAATTAACCACCTCACACTTAACTGGGTTGAAATCCATCTGCCACTTCTCAGGCCAGTTTTTCATGCTATCACTGTCCTGCTGTAACCTCTGACAACCCTCCACACTATCCACAACACCCCCAACCTTTGTGTCATCAGCAAATTTACTAACCCATCCCTCCACTTTCTCATCCAAAAATCACGGAGAGTAGGGGTCCCAGAACAGATTGCTGAGACACATCACTGGTCACCGACCTCCATGCAGAATATGATTTGTCTACAACCACTGTTTGCCTTCTGTGGGCAAACCGGTTCTGGATCCACAAAGCAATGTCCCCTTGGATCCCATACCCCCTTACTTTCTCAATAAGCCTTGCGTGGGGTACCTTGCTGAAATCTACAGACAATACATCTACGGCTGTACCTTCATTAATGTGTTTAGTCATGTCCTCAAGAAATTCAATCAGGCTCGTAAGGCACGACCTGCCCTTGACAAAGCCAGGCTGACTATTCCTGATCATATTTCGCCTCTCCAAATGTTCATAAATCCTGCTTCTCAGGATCTTCTCCATCATCTTACCAGCCACTGAAGTAAGACTCTCTGGTCTATAATTTCCTGGGCTGTCTCTGCCCCCTTTCTTAAATAAAGGAATAACACAAGCAATCCTCCAATCCTCCGGAGCCTCTCTCGTCCCCATTGATGACAAGAGGCTCAGCAATCTCCTCCCTCGCTTCTCACAGTAGCCAGGGGTACACTGCATCCAACTTGATGCTTTCCAAAAGCTCCAGTACATCCTCTTATGTCTTCACCCAAGCAGGGCTGCAGGCCCGGATGGTGTCAGCCCCAGGGTGCTCAAAGCCTGTGCCCCCCAGCTATGTGGGGTACTTCACCATGTCTTCAACCTGAGCCTGAGTCTCCAGAGGGTTCCTGTGCTGTATAAGACGTCCTGCCTCATCCCTGTACCGAAGACACCGCGCCCCAGTGGCTCCAATGACTACAGACCGTTGGCATTGATCTCCCACATCATGAAGACCCTGGAGAGACTTGTTCGAGAGCAGCTCCGGCCTATGGTTAGGCCACACTTAGACCCACTCCAGTTCGCCTACCAGCCCCGACTAGAAGTTGAGGATGCCATCGTCTACCTGCTGAACCGTGTCTACGCCCACCTGGACAAGCCAGCGAGCACTGTGAGGGTCATGTTGTTTTCTCCAGTGCGTTCAACACCACCCGCCCTGCTCTGCTGGGTGAAAAGCTGACAGTGATGCAGGTGGATGCTTCCCTGGTGTCATGGATTATTGATTACCTGACTGGCAGACCTGACTGAGACGACTGGTCCAGCTGATCTGTCTCACTCCTGTACGCCTCCTCATTACCATCTGTGATTCTGTAATCAGCAGTTTTGTAGTCAGTGAATCTGTAGGCAGTGTTGTTCCAGTACTCGGCCACAGAGCCGGTGGTGTGGAGAGAATAGAGCAGAGGGGGTGGTGTTGATGGTGAGTGAGGAGGATGAGGAAGTCAAGGATTCAGTTACAGTGCGAGGGACAGAGACTCACAAATTGGTGATAGAACAACAGGCTGACTTATATTTCCAGTTGCCTGGTTCATCCAGAAGGGATCTCCTGTGGATAGATACCTACAGTTGGGGTGACAGGTGAATTGTAGGGGGTCCATGTGATTACTGAAACAGGAGTTGATCTGAGATTTCAGCAAAGCTCTCAGCAGCTCACTTTGTGTGTCTGGGGATTGGGTCTGAGGTGGAATCAACTCTTTTTTATTGTCATTTATTTTTTTATTGAAGTTTATCATCAAACAAACATTTCCATAAGATGTATTTCAGACATTGTACATATAATCATATATATCACAAATCTCCACAAAGTATTTATCTGAGGTATACACTGTTATGAGTGATGAACAGACCTGATGGAAATGGGGTGCAGAGTTAACCATTCCCCCCCCCACCGAGAACCATGAACTATTGCTGCTGCTAATGGGAGAGAGAGATGAAGCACAGAGGCAGGAACATCTGCTACAGATAAGAGGGAGAGAGAGACTGTTGATTTATTGTATTTGACTCTTCCTGGATTATTTACCTTTCCCTCCAAGGACTTTACTTTGCTCGTTAACATTCCTCAGGAGACTGCAGGAGTGGTCTGGTTTGATGGACACGGTCATTCAGAATTGATGGGTGGCTGAGACCCCGTGAGTGGGGATAAAAGACCGGTCTGGGGAGACACCCCTCAGACACTGACTGAGTGTTGTGTGAACCCACAGGAAGGTGGGGGCTTTGAGGACCGAACCAGGTGATCGGTCAGTAAAGCTCACAGTGTTACTGCAGGGCCGGTGGGGGTTTGTGTGTGTGACCACTCATGCCAGAGTGACGAGTCCTCCACAGAAGAACGGTCTGGCTGAAGGACAGAGGGGTCATAGTTGAATGACCACGACGGAATAAGGCAACAGAAGGTTTGCCTGCTGCAACTGCCTAATCTCTTGCTCGCTCTCTCTCTTTCTCTCTCCAATGATGACAACACAACAACCGTAACTACCTCAGCACGCATGAACTGAACTGAACTTTATACTCTTCCATGACAATTCATTTACCCCTAGACATCGATAGAGCTTGTTTATTATTGATCATTATTATTCCTACACTTCTATGTTTACTATTGCTAACCTGTTTTATATGTATATTTACATTTTTGATACTGTATTGTGTAGTTTACTAATAAACATCTTTAGTGTTGGTACCACCAGACTCCAAGGGATACTTCTGTCTTTGCTGGTCTGTAAACCCAGTTACGGGGTACGTAACAACACTTATAGAAAACAGTGGAAAGAAAAAACAAGCAAAAGGAAAGAACTATGTACAAGTGTGTGTGTGTGTGTTTATATACACACACCTATTACATACATATATATATTCTCATTTTGGTGGGGAAAAAGGAGTAAGTGAGTGAATAAAGAATAACAACTAAGTAATATAAAATCCACATTGTAATAGCTATTTCTCGAGATGGGTGTATCACCGTCTACTTTTGCTTCCGTTTAGCTTCTCAACATTTTTAAAGTTAGCCAAACCTTATGGCTCTTCTGAAGGAGGTGAGGACTGTCTTTGGAAAACTCCCGGTCTCTTCCTGATATATTTCTCTCGGCCTCCTCCCGTCTCCTGCCTTCTCGATTCTCGCACTATTTCCCAAGCGGAGCGGGATAATTCCTCAGCCAGGTTTTCCCCCAGTTTGGTCACGCTGATGGGCAACCCTGTGACCTTCCACTGTCTGGTACAACTGCATCCCGTTGTCATAAAATACTCGAAGTTTAGCAGGGTACGGAGTTTGAAATCTAATTTTTTTTGCTTTAGTACTCGCTTTACTTCAGAATATTCTTTGCATTTCTGCAGGACCACGGGGGCGGGGTGTAATTTTGGTCAAAATATATTAATTTATCGTCTAAAACCACTCTCTGCTTACCCCAGGCCCTTCGTAGAATCTCCGCCTTGGTGCTGTACCGAAGGAACTTAATTATTATTGAGCGTGGCTTTCTACCCTGGGTAGGTTTTGGGACTAATGCGTGGTGGGCTCTTTCGACTTCCAGCTCCATAGCCCGGGGAAGCTCCAGCGCGTCCCGCAGTAACTTTCTGACAAACTCCGTCATAGATGGGCCGTCCGCTCCTTCGGGAACGCTGCAGATTCGGATATTTTTTCTGCCGTGATCTTCCCTGCAGGTCAAGCAGTTTACCTTCTTGGTGATGTATGATTTTTATTGTCTTGCTCAGTATCCGTTCCACGTTTTGAACGTGATCTTCCACCTTCTCAACGCGAGTCTCTGCCACCGCTATTTTTAGATTGACACTGGCGAGCTCTGATTTAATATCACGGAGCTGCTGATTTATATCTTTCTGGACCTCCGTTATCTCTCTCAGGATTTCGATCATATTTGCCGCTTCGCCTGAACGAGGCCCAGCAGCCGCCTCGCTAGCACACGGTCGGGTCGGAGAGCCGCTCGCTGCACTCCTCTCGGACACAGGCTCCACAGTGTTGCATTTTTTATTTCCATTCCTTTTCCCCATTCTTGCCCCTCTTTTCAGTTCAAATATTTTTTGAAAAATATTATATTTGATGGGTTAACGGGGCTTAATACGCGTTTTTCCGGAGGAGCTCGTGACTTCAGCTGCCAATTCTCGATGATGACATCACCGGAACCTCGGAATCAACTCTTCAACCAGACTTCAGCAACTCCCAGGCAAACCGCACCAGTCCTCAGTGAGAGCTGAGCGGGAGAAAGGGTGTGGAAGGATGGGTTGGGCAGCCTTTACTCAGTTCCCAGGGAACACCAACATAGCAAGTCAAGTCAAGTCACTTTTTATTGTTATTTCGACCGTAACTGCTGGTACAGTGCACAGTAAAAATGAGACAACGTTTTTCAGGACCGTGGTGTTACATGACACAGAACAAAAACTAGACTGAACTATGTAAAAAAAAAACTACACTAGACTACAGACCTACCCAGGACTGCATAAAGTTCACAAAACAGTGCAGGCATTACAATAAATAATAAACAGGACAACAGGGCAGTAAGCTGTCAGTCCAGGCGCTGGGGATTGAGGAGTCTGATAGCTTGGGGGAAGAAACTGTTACATAGTCTGGCTGTGAGAGCCTGATTGCTTTGGTTCCTTTTCCCAGACGGCAGGAGGGAGAAGGGTTTGTATGAGGGGTGCGTGGGGTCCTTCATAATGCTGTTTGCTTTGCGGATGTGGCGTGTGGTGTAAATGTCCGTGATGGCGGGAAGAGAGACCCCGATGATCTTCTCAGCTGACCTCACTATCCGCTGCAGGGTCTTGCGATCCGAGACGGTGCAATTCCCGAACCGGGCAGTGATGCAGCTGCTCAGGATGCTCTCAATACAACCCCTGTAGAATGTGATGAGGATGGGGGGGTGGGAGATGGACTTTCCTCAGCCTTCGCAGAAAGTAGAGACACTGCTGGGCTTTTTTTGCTATGGAGCTGGTGTTGAGGGACTGGGTGAGATTCTCCGTCAGGTGAACACCAAGAAATTTGGTGCTCTTTACGATCTCTACCAAGGAGCCGTCGATGTTCAGTGGGGAGTGGTCGCTCCGTGTCTTCCTGAAATCAACAACCTCTTTTGTTTTGTTCACATTCAGAGACAGCTTGTTGGCTCTGCACCAGTCCGTTAGCCAGAAGTTACAGACCAGTTGGACACCATCAGTCCCACAGAGAAAGTGTTGGAACATGGGCCCAGGCCACAAACGGTTGTTCAGATTATGAGTTGAAGATTTCTCAGCATTCTCGGTGTTTTGGTAACTTTAATACTCCAACCTTTGACCTGGAGCTGGTTTAATTTATCACTGAACTGTAAACCTCTGTAACTGTCTGCTCTCAGTGTGAGGTTGGAGAATATTCTTGCTGAGGTGAAACCGGTTTGGAGTGTGGGTGTTTCCCCGAGGAGGCATTGTGTCGGTGTGGTGACTGGGCTGGGATGTACAGTTAACGTAGGTGGTGAGTGGAGTCCTCTCTGAGTTTGGTTCTGTGAGCACAGAATGTCTGGACAGACGCAGAGGCAGTTGTGTCGTCTGACACCCTGTCAGGAGGATGAGGTCTGGGACTAATGTGAGAAACACAGGGATATGTCGGGATTTTCTGTGGAGACGGGACAAGGGGTGGGTAAGCTGGGAGTGTGGAAGGTTACACTGCCTCCCTGTGATTCAGTATCGAGCACAAGGTCCAGAGTGGTGGTGTACTGTGGAGTGGGGTGGGATGTAGAGGGTGAACACAAATATATAATGTCCCCGGGGTTCTGCCATTCGTTCTGGGGAGATTTGAGTGTTTCCAGTTCGGAAGGTGCAGTGATGTTTATACTCACTGGTGTCTGATGCTGGAGATTGGTGTTATCAGTAATTGTGGGGTTAATAAACACTGAACGTTACTGTGGGTCTTGGTGAAAGTGGGATTAATGAACCCTGGGATTAAACTTCTCATCTCTCTCTGATCCACAGTCTACGGTCTGTCGGTCTCACAGCTGCTGGTGTTGTGGATCTCACCTCCGCTCTCAGTACAAACCGTTCACTGACTGAGCTGGACCTGGGTTATAATAAACTGGGAGATTCAGGAGTGAAACTGGTGTCTGAGGCTCTGAAGAACCCGGAGTGTAAAATACAGACACTGGGGTAAGTATCTCATTGTGTGATGGTGTTTTCAGTTACAGACACTAAACACTGGTGCAGTTCTGCTGTTGGAACAACTGCGGTTCTGTCTCACTGTCCTGTGATCAGTCACACACATCCCACAGCCGGACTCTGTGTCTGGCTTACAACAGCAGCACCTTCATCTGCTCTGCTGACTGTGATCCCAGTTGCCCCCTGTAACAGCACGGTGAGGTGAACGTGGGTATCCAAAAGGGCAGTGGGCACTTCCTGAGGCCCCCCAGTTCACAGGCTGGAAATCTGTGGCAGGGAAAAGCTGGCACAAGTCTGGTGATTCCTGTGGGATCTGTGGGCAGGGACAGTGACTGGGGGAACAGCCAGTGTCTCTTTTCACTGGAGTTTATGCAACCCTGTGGGTCTCACTGTTCTCAGCTGTGAGGGTGGGAATGTGTTTTATTGCTCCCAGATCTTGTCATTGCCAAGTTTTACTGAGTGTTTGAGAGACTGACGTCCATAACAATTTAATTTCCCTGATAATACGGTCTCAGCTGTTGAGGAAACCCTTCTGTCAATTCAGCCAGACACAGAGGTTCAGACTGATAGCACTGCTGAACATCCAGAAGTGTCCTGGTGGAAAGTGTGGACCCACAGCAGATGATGGGGAGTTTGTGGTCAGCAGGAGATCTATCAATGTGATGAACAAACTCTGGGAATCTCCTGATTCCTCATTTCTCTCATTTGAAGGCTTGCGTGCATTGAACTCACAGATTCTGGCATCGAGGATCTCGTCTCTGATCTCAGTACAAGACACTCAGTGAGGGGATTGGAACACACTCACAGACCGATCTGTCTCCCTCTGCTCTCCACCACCTCATACTGACCCTCCCAAGTCTGGTGCGGCTTGAGTGAGTGTTTGTGGTGACATCTGGTGTGAATAAATATCAGTGAACCCCTGGGTGACATTTGTCTGTGAGTGTTGTTGAAACATTAACGTCAGTCCCCATTACTGACACTGTTGTGTAATCCGTTTGTTTAATCTTTATTCATTCATCTGTTTCAGACTGAGGGGGAATCGGTTCAGTTCAGATGGAGAGAAACAGCTGAAGTCAATGGAGGGAACCAGACCCGGACTGAGAGTGATCTTCTGAACATCCCACTGTGTGTACATCACCACCCCCTGGGGTCGGAACATTTCCCTCCCATTTCCCACCCTCCCCTTTCAACCCGAACATCCCACCTGGAACCGAGTACGTGTCCCTCCTGTGGTGATGTTAAATGCCCGGTTGCAGAGTCACCGTCAATGAGAATATAGTGTAATATCAATGACATATATCATGAAGTTGTTGTTACGCTGCAACTATACAGTGCAGTACATAATTAAAAACTATAAATTACAGTTTTAACGTCTAGGCCCGATTGACGCACGTTCGTCGAGGAGAAACTGGCATTGACCCCGTCAACAGTGTAATCGTGTACAAACCCACAACATGAAATATCAGACAGGACACAATATGCAATTAAATGATCACACTTTATAATTATTCCTTGGTGATGGGTTCGTAGAAACAAATGAAATAAAGTTCAGTAAATTTATCGGTTTTCTGAACAAGAAAATTAATATGTTGGAGCTGGTGCCTCCGGATCCGTCCACAACGACCTCCGAACCTCCGACAACCTCTGAACTGCCGAGTTCCAGTATCCGCCGTCCTGGGATTCCGACCACTCCCGCACACATTCGTCCTCTTCACTCGCCTTCCCGAAAAGACCACAAACTCTGTCTTGGTTCCCCCCATACAAGATAGCATAACAGTCATTTATTGGTTAGCTCTCCATTATCTGTAATTATAACCCAAACATTTACAGCTACAAAGAACCATTACATCACCGATTAACTTTACAGAGAAGCCATTTCATTGTAACACCACAGAGAAGCCCTTTTGTTAGCCTTAGCTGTTAACATGGAAGAGAATCCACACAGTAACTAAATATATATATATAATCTCAAATAATAACCCTGACAGGGTGTCAAGAAAACAACCTCTCCCTCAATGTCACGAAAACAAAGGAGCTGGTTGTGGATTACGGGAGGAATGGAGACAGGCTAACCCCTATTCACATCAATGGACCTGGGGTTGAGAGGGTGAACAGCTTTAAGTTCCTCGACATAAACATCACCGAGGATCTCACGTGGTCTGTACGATTGAGAGCATCCTGACTGGCTGCATCACTGCCCGGTACGGGAACCGTACTTCCCTCAATCGCAGGACTCTGCAGAGAGTGGTGTGGACAGCCCAGCGTATCTGTAGATGTGAACTTCCCACTACTCGGGGCATTTACAGAGACGGGGTGTAAAAAGGGCCCGAAGGATCATCGGGGACCCGAGTCACCCCAACCACAAACTGTTCCAGCTGCTACCATCCGGGAAACGGTACCGGAGCATAAAAGCCAGGACCAACAGGCTCTGGGACCTTCTTGCCTGTTGGGGTCAGCGACTGGTGTGGCATCCCGTATGTCAGTGAGACCTGATGTAGAGTGGGCGATGCCTTCTGCCAGAAAAAGTAAGATCTCCCTGTGGCCACCCATTACAATTCCCACATGCCCCTCTACTGCCGCAATGAGGTCAGCAGGAGCAACACCTTGTATTCCATCTGGGCAGCCTCCAACCCGATGGCTGGGTCTTCTAGTAATTACTCCCCCTTCACCATTCCCCATTCCTGTTTCTCCCCCCAACCCCACACCTCATCTCTCTGCCTACCTGTCACATCCCTCTGGTACTCCTCCTCATTCCCTTTCTCCCGTGGCCTTCTGTCCTCTCCTATCAGACTCCCCCTTCTCCAGCCCTGTATCTCGTTCCCCAATCACTTCCAAGCTCTCCTATCAGACTTCTGTCCTCTCCTATCAGACTCCCCCTTCTCCATCCCTGTATCTGTTCACCAATCACTTCCCAGCTCTCCTATCAGACTTCTGTCCTCTCCTATCAGACTCCCCCTTCTCCATCCCTGTATCTGTTCACCAATCACTTCCCAGCTCTCCTATCAGACTTCTGTCCTCTCCTATCAGACTCCCCCTTCTCCAGCCCTGTATGTCATTCACCAATCACTTCCCAGCTCTCCTACCAGACTTCTGTCCTCTCCAATCAGACTCCCCCTTCTCCAGCCCTGTATCTCGTTCCCCAATCACTTCCCAGCTCTCCTATCAGACTTCTGTCCTCTCCAATCAGACTCCCCCTTCTCCAGCCCTGTATCTCGTTCCCCAATCACTTCCCAGCTCTCCTATCAGACTTCTGTCCTCTCCTATCAGACTCCCCCTTCTCCAGTCCTGTATCTCGTTCACCAATCACTTCCCAGCTCTCCTATCAGACTTCTGTCCTCTCCTATCAGACTCCCCCTTCTCCAGTCCTGTATCTCGTTCACCAATCACTTCCCAGCTCCCCTATCAGACTTCTGTCCTCTCCTATCAGACTCCCCCTTCTCCATCCTGTATCTCGATCACCAATCACTTCCCAGCTCTCCTATCAGACTCCCCCTTCTCCAGCCCTGTATCTCATTTCACCAATCACTTCCCAGCTCTCCTATCAGACTTCTGTCCTCTCCTATCAGACTCCATCTTCTCCAGCCCTGTATCTCATTCACCAATCACTTCCCAGCTCTCCTATCAGACCTGTCCTCTCCTATCAGACTCCCCCTTCTCCATCCTGTATCTCGATCACCAATCACTTCCCAGCTCTCCTATCAGACTCCCCCTTCTCTAGCCCTGTATCTCATTCACCAATCACTTCCCAGCTCTCCTATCAGACTTCTGTCCTCTCCTATCAGACTCCCCCTTCTCCAGTCCTGTATCTCGTTCACCAATCACTTCCCAGCTCTCCTATCAGACTTCTGTCCTCTCCTATCAGACTCCCCCTTCTCCAGCCCTGTACCTCGTTCACCAACCAACTTCCCAGCATTTTGTGTGTGTTGCTTGGGAATAATTGTGAGGCAGGAGATTAGCAGGGTCGGTGGGGACGGATGGGTGGACCACAGGGTTTCAGAGGGAGCGATATATTTGGAAGGCAGGGGGGAAGAGGAGGGAACGATGTGACACACACACACAAAATGCTGCAGGAACTCAGCAGGCCAGGCAGCATTTGTGGAAAAGAGTAAACAGTCGACGCTTCAGGACAAAACCCTTCAGCAGGGCTGGAGGAAAAGAAAGGTAGGGGGAGGGGAGAGACAACACTTCACCTGTCAGTTTGTTGGGGGTCATATACAGTGTTTGGTGCTCCTGCTGTGGCCTCCTGTCTGTCGGTGAGACCCGACACAGATTGTGGGAGACAGCACAAGGCTACATTGACTACGTAAAACAAAATAAAAACTACACTGGACTGTGTGAGACAGCACAAGGCTACACTGACTACGTAAAACAACATAAAAACTACACTAGACTGTGTGAGACAGCACAAGGCTACACTGACTACGTAAAACAACATAAAAACTACACGAGACTGTGTGAGACAGCACAAGGCTACACTGACTACGTAAAACAACATAAAAACTACACTAGACTGTGTGAGACAGCACAAGGCTACACTGACTACGTAAAACAACATAAAAACTACACTAGACTGTGTGAGACAGCACAAGGATACACTGACTACGTTAAACAACATAAAAACTACAGTAGACTGTGTGAGACAGCACAAGGCTACACTGACTACGTGAAACATAAAAACTACACGAGACTGTGTGAGACAGCACAAGGCTACACTGACTACGTAAAACACAAAAACGACACTAGACTGTGTGAGACAGCACAAGGCTTCACTGACTACGTAAAACAACATAAAAACTACACAAGTCTGTGTGAGACAGCACAAGGCCGCACTGACTACGTTAAACAACATAAAAACTACACTAGACTCTGTGAGACAGCACAAGGCTACACTGACTACGTAAAACAACATAAATCTACACTAGACTGTGTGAGACAGCACAAGGCTACACAGACTAAGTAAAACAACATAAAAACTACACTGGACTGTGTGAGAGAGCACAAGGCTACACTGAGTAAGTAAAACAACATAAAAACTACACTAGACTGTGTGAGACAGCACAAGGCTACACTGACTATGTAAAACAACATAAAAACTACACTAGACTGTGTGAGACAGCACAAGGCTACACTGAATAAGTAAAACAACATAAAAACTACACTAGACTGTGTGAGACAGCACAAGGCTACACTGACTATGTAAAACAACATAAAAACTACACTAGACTGTGTGAGACAGCACAAGGCTACACTGACTACGTAAAACAACATAAAAACTACACTAGACTGTGTGAGAGAGCACAAGGCTACACTGAGTAAGTAAAACAACATAAAAACTACACTAGACTGTGTGAGACAGCACAAGGCTACACTGACTATGTAAAACAACATAAAAACTACACGAGACTATGTGAGACAGCACAAGGCCACACTGACTACGTAAAACAACATAAAAACTACACTAGACTGTGTGAGACAGATCAAGGCTAGACTGAGTACGTAAAACAACATAAAAACTACACGAGACTGTGTGAGACAGCACAAGGCTACACGGACTACGTAAAACAACATAAAAACTACACAAGACTGTGTGAGACAGCACAAGGCTACACTGACTACGTGAAACATAAAAACTACACGAGACTGTGTGAGACAGCACAAGGCTACACTGACTACGTAAAACATAAAAACGACACTAGACTGTGTGAGACAGCACAAGGATTCACTGACTACGTAAAACAACATAAAAACTACACTAGACTGTGTGAGACAGCACAAGGCTACACTGAGTAAGTAAAACAACATAAAAACTACACAAGACTGTGTGAGACAGCAGAAGGCTACACTGACTACGTGAAACATAAAAACTACACTAGACTGTGTGAGTCAGCACAAGGCTACACATAGTAAGTAAAACAACATAAAAACTACACGAGACTGTGAGAGACAGCAGAAGGCTACACTGACTACGTAAAGCAACATAAAAACTACACTAGACTGTGTGAGACAGCACAAGGCTACACTGACTACGTAAAACAACATAAAAACTACACTAGACTGTGTGAGACAGCACAAGGCTACACTGACTACGTAAAACAACATAAAAACTACACTAGACTGTGTGAGACAGCACAAGGCTACACTGAGTACGTAAAACAACATAAAAACTACACTAGACTGTGTGAGACAGCACAAGGACACACTGACTACGTTAAACAACATAAAAACTACAGTAGACTGTGTGAGACAGCACAAGGCTACACTGACTACGTGAAACATAAAAACTACACGAGACTGTGTGAGACAGCACAAGGCTACACTGACTATGTAAAACAACATAAAAACTACACTAGACTGTGTGAGAGAGCACAAGGCTACACTGAGTAAGTAAAACAACATAAAAACTACACTAGACTGTGTGAGACAGCACAAGGCTTCACTGACTACGTAAAACAACATAAAAACTACACTAGACTGTGTGAGACAGCACAAGGCTACACTGACTACGTAAAACAACATAAAAACTACAGTAGACTGTGTGAGACAGCACAAGGCTACACTGACTACGTAAAACAACATAAAAACTACACTAGACTGTGTGAGACAGCACAAGGCTACACTGAGTACGTAAAACAACATAAAAACTACACTAGACTGTGTGAGACAGCACAAGGCTACACTGACTACGTAAAACAACATAAAAACTACACTAGACTGTGTGAGACAGCACAAGGCTACACTGACTACGTAAAACAACATAAAAACTACAGTAGACTGTGTGAGACAGCACAAGGCTACACTGACTACGTGAAACATAAAAACTACACGAGACTGTGTGAGACAGCACAAGGCTACACTGACTATGTAAAACAACATAAAAACTACACTAGACTGTGTGAGAGAGCACAAGGCTACACTGAGTAAGTAAAACAACATAAAAACTACACTAGACTGTGTGAGACAGCACAAGGCTTCACTGACTACGTAAAACAACATAAAAACTACACTAGACTGTGTGAGACAGCACGAGACTACACTGACTACGTAAAACAACATAAAAACTACACTAGACTGTGTGAGGCAGCACAAGGCTACACTGACTACGTAAAACAACATAAAAACTACACTAGACTGTGTGAGACAGCACAAGGCTACACTGACAACGTAAAACAACATAAAAACTACACTAGACTGTGTGAGACAGCACAAGGATACACTGACTACGTTAAACAACATAAAAACTACAGTAGACTGTGTGAGACAGCACAAGGCTACACTGACTACGTGAAACATAAAAACTACACGAGACTGTGTGAGACAGCACAAGGCTACACTGACTACGTAAAACAACATAAAAACTACACCAGACTGTGTGAGAGAGCACAAGGCTACACTGAGTAAGTAAAACAACATAAAAACTACACAAGACTGTGTGAGACAGCAGAAGGCTACACTGACAACGTAAAACAACATAAAAACTACACTAGACTGTGTGAGACAGCACAAAGATACACTGACTACGTAAAAAAACATAAAAACTACACTAGACTGTGTGAGACAGCACAAGGCTACATTGACTACGTAAAACAACATAAAAACTACACTAGACTGTGTGAGACAGCACAAGGCTACACTGACTACGTAAAACAACATAAAAACTACACTAGACTGTGTGAGACAGCACAAGGCTTCACTGACTACGTAAAACATAAAAAGTACACTAGACTGTGTGAGACAGCACAATGCTACACTGACTACGTAAAACAACATAAAAACTACACTAGACTGTGTGAGAGAGCAGAAGGCTACACTGACTACGTGAAACATAAAAACTACACGAGACTGTGTGAGACAGCACAAGGCTACACTGACTACGTAAAACAACATAAAAACTACACTAGACTGTGTGAGACAGCACAAGGCTACACTGAGTAAGTAAAACAACATAAAAACTACACGAGACTGTGTGAGACAGCAGAAGGCTACACTGACTACGTAAAACAGCATAAAAACTATACAAGACTGTGTGAGACAGCACAATGCTACACTGACTACGTGAAACATAAAAACTACACTAGACTGTGTGAGTCAGCACAAGGCTACACATAGTAAGTAAAACAACATAAAAACTACACGAGACTGTGTGAGACAGCAGAAGCTACACTGACTACGTAAAGCAACATAAAAACTACACTAGACTGTGTGAGACAGCACAAGGCTACACTGACTACGTAAAACAACATAAAAACTACACTAGACTGTGTGAGGCAGCACAAGGCTACACTGACTACGTAAAACAACATAAAAACTACACTAGACTGTGTGAGACAGCACAAGGCTACACTGACTACGTAAAACAACATGAAAACTACACTAGACTGTGTGAGACAGCACAAGGCTACACTGACTACGTAAAACAACATAAAAACTACACTAGACTGTGTGAGACAGCACAAGGCTACACTGACTACGTAAAACAACATAAAAACTACACTAGACTGTGTGAGACAGCACAAGGCTACACTGAGTAAGTAAAACAACATAAAAACTACACAAGACTGTGTGAGACAGCAGAAGGCTACACTGACTACGTGAAACATAAAAACTACACGAGACTGTGTGAGACAGCACAAGGCTACACTGACTACGTAAAACAACATAAAAACTACACGACTGTGTGAGACAGCACAAGGCTACACTGAGTAAGTAAAACAACATAAAAACTACACAAGACTGTGTGAGACAGCAGAAGGCTACACAGACTACGTAAAACAGCATAAAAACTACACTAGACTGTGTGAGACAGCACAAGGCTACACTGACTACGTGAAACATAAAAACTACACTAGACTGTGTGAGTCAGCACAAGGCTACACATAGTAAGTAAAACAACATAAAAACTACACGAGACTGTGTGAGACAGCAGAAGGCTACACTGACTACGTAAAGCAACATAAAAACTACACTAGACTGTGTGAGACAGCACAAGGCTACACTGACTACGTAAAACAACATAAAAACTACACTAGACTGTGTGAGGCAGCACAAGGCTACACTGACTACGTAAAACAACATAAAAACTACACTAGACTGTGTGAGACAGCACAAGGCTACACTGACAACGTAAAACAACATAAAAACTACACTAGACTGTGTGAGACAGCACAAGGACACACTGACTACGTTAAACAACATAAAAACTACAGTAGACTGTGTGAGACAGCACAAGGCTACACTGACTACGTGAAACATAAAAACTACACGAGACTGTGTGAGACAGCACAAGGCAACACTGACTATGTAAAACAACATAAAAACTACACTAGACTGTGTGAGAGAGCACAAGGCTACACTGAGTAAGTAAAACAACATAAAAACTACACTAGACTGTGTGAGACAGCACAAGGCTACACTGACTATGTAAAACAACATAAAAACTACACGAGACTATGTGAGACAGCACAAGGCCACACTGACTACGTAAAACAACATAAAAACTACACGAGACTGTGTGAGACAGATCAAGGCTAGACTGAGTACGTAAAACAACATAAAAACTACACGAGACTGTGTGAGACAGCACAAGGCTACACGGACTACGTAAAACAACATAAAAACTACACAAGACTGTGTGAGACAGCACAAGGCTACACTGACTACGTGAAACATAAGATCTACACTCGACTGTGTGAGACAGCACAAGGCTACACTGACTACGTAAAACAACATAAAAACTACACTAGACTGTGTGAGACAGTACAAGGCTTCACTGACTACGTAAAACAAAATAAAAACTACACTAGACTGTGTGAGACAGCACAAGGCTACACTGACTACGTAAAACAACATAAAAACTACACTAGACTGTGTGAGACAGCACAAGACTACACTGACTACGTAAAACAACATAAAAACTACACTAGACTGTGTGAGGCAGCACAAGGCTACACTGACTACGTAAAACAACATAAAAACTACACAAGACTGTGTGAGACAGCACAAGGCTACACTGACTACGTGAAACATAAAAACTACACTAGACTGTGTGAGTCAGCACAAGGCTACACATAGTAAGTAAAACAACATAAAAACTACACGAGACTGTGTGAGACAGCAGAAGGCTACACTGACTACGTAAAGCAACATAAAAACTACACTAGACTGTGTGAGACAGCACAAGGCTACACTGACTACGTGAAACATAAGATCTACACTCGACTGTGTGAGACAGCACAAGGCTACACTGACTACGTAAAACAACATTAAAACTACACTAGACTGTGTGAGACAGCACAAGGCTACACTGACTACGTGAAACATAAAAACTACACGAGACTGTGTGAGACAGCACAAGGCTACACTGACTACGTAAAACAACATAAAAACTACACCAGACTGTGTGAGAGAGCACAAGGCTACACTGAGTAAGTAAAACAACATAAAAACTACACTAGACTGTGTGAGACAGCACAAGGCCACACTGACTACGTAAAACAACATAAAAACTACACAAGACTGTGTGAGACAGCAGAAGGCTACACTGACAACGTAAAACAACATAAAAACTACACTAGACTGTGTGAGACAGCACAAAGATACACTGACTACGTAAAACAACATAAAAACTACACTAGACTGTGTGAGACAGCACAAGGCTACACTGACTACGTGAAACATAAAAACTACACGAGACTGTGTGAGACAGCACAAGGCTACACTGACTATGTAAAACAACATAAAAACTACACTAGTCTGTGTGAGACAGCACAAGGCTACACTGACAACGTAAAACAACATAAAAACTACACTAGACTGTGTGAGACAGCACAAGGACACACTGACTACGTTAAACAACATAAAAACTACAGTAGACTGTGTGAGACAGCACAAGGCTACACTGACTACGTGAAACATAAAAACTACACGAGACTGTGTGAGACAGCACAAGGCAACACTGACTATGTAAAACAACATAAAAACTACACTAGACTGTGTGAGAGAGCACAAGGCTACACTGAGTAAGTAAAACAACATAAAAACTACACTAGACTGTGTGAGACAGCACAAGGCTACACTGACTATGTAAAACAACATAAAAACTACACGAGACTATGTGAGACAGCACAAGGCCACACTGACTACGTAAAACAACATAAAAACTACACGAGACTGTGTGAGACAGATCAAGGCTAGACTGAGTACGTAAAACAACATAAAAACTACACGAGACTGTGTGAGACAGCACAAGGCTACACGGACTACGTAAAACAACATAAAAACTACACAAGACTGTGTGAGACAGCACAAGGCTACACTGACTACGTGAAACATAAGATCTACACTCGACTGTGTGAGACAGCACAAGGCTACACTGACTACGTAAAACAACATAAAAACTACACTAGACTGTGTGAGACAGTACAAGGCTTCACTGACTACGTAAAACAAAATAAAAACTACACTAGACTGTGTGAGACAGCACAAGGCTACACTGACTACGTAAAACAACATAAAAACTACACTAGACTGTGTGAGACAGCACAAGACTACACTGACTACGTAAAACAACATAAAAACTACACTAGACTGTGTGAGGCAGCACAAGGCTACACTGACTACGTAAAACAACATAAAAACTACACAAGACTGTGTGAGACAGCACAAGGCTACACTGACTACGTGAAACATAAAAACTACACTAGACTGTGTGAGTCAGCACAAGGCTACACATAGTAAGTAAAACAACATAAAAACTACACGAGACTGTGTGAGACAGCAGAAGGCTACACTGACTACGTAAAGCAACATAAAAACTACACTAGACTGTGTGAGACAGCACAAGGCTACACTGACTACGTAAAACAACATAAAAACTACACTAGACTGTGTGAGGCAGCACAAGGCTACACTGACTACGTAAAACAACATTAAAACTACACTAGACTGTGTGAGACAGCACAAGGCTACACTGACTACGTGAAACATAAAAACTACACGAGACTGTGTGAGACAGCACAAGGCTACACTGACTACGTAAAACAACATAAAAACTACACCAGACTGTGTGAGAGAGCACAAGGCTACACTGAGTAAGTAAAACAACATAAAAACTACACTAGACTGTGTGAGACAGCACAAGGCCACACTGAGTACGTAAAACAACATAAAAACTACACAAGACTGTGTGAGACAGCAGAAGGCTACACTGACAACGTAAAACAACATAAAAACTACACTAGACTGTGTGAGACAGCACAAAGATACACTGACTACGTAAAACAACATAAAAACTACACTAGACTGTGTGAGACAGCACAAGGCTACACTGACTACGTGAAACATAAAAACTACACGAGACTGTGTGAGACAGCACAAGGCTACACTGACTATGTAAAACAACATAAAAACTACACTAGTCTGTGTGAGACAGCACAAGGCTACACTGACTACGTAAAACAACATAAAAACTACACTAGACTGTGTGAGACAGCACAAGGCTACACTGACTACGTAAAACAACATAAAAACTACACTGGACTGTGTGAGACAGCACAAGGCTACACTGAGTAAGTAAAACAACATAAAAACTACACAAGACTGTGTGAGACAGCAGAAGGCTACACAGACTACGTAAAACAGCATAAAAACTACACTAGACTGTGTGAGACAGCAGAAGGCTACACTGACTACGTAAAACAGCATAAAAACTACACTAGACTGTGTGAGACAGCAGAAGGCTACACTGACTACGTAAAACAGCATAAAAACTACACAAGACTGTGTGAGACAGCACAAGGCTACACTGACTACGTGAAACATAAAAACTACACTAGACTGTGTGAGTCAGCACAAGGCTACACATAGTAAGTAAAACATCATAAAAACTACACGAGACTGTGTGAGACAGCAGAAGCTACACTGACTACGTAAAGCAACATAAAAACTACACTAGACTGTGTGAGACAGCACAAGGCTACACTGACTACGTAAAACAACATAAAAAGTACACTAGACTGTGTGAGGCAGCACAAGGCTACACTGACTACGTAAAACAACATAAAAACTACACTAGACTGTGTGAGACAGCACAAGGCTACACTGACTACGTAAAACAACATAAAAACTACACTGGACTGTGTGAGACAGCACAAGGCTACACTGAGTAAGTAAAACAACATAAAAACTACACAAGACTGTGTGAGACAGCAGAAGGCTACACAGACTACGTAAAACAGCATAAAAACTACACTAGACTGTGTGAGACAGCAGAAGGCTACACTGACTACGTAAAACAGCATAAAAACTACACAAGACTGTGTGAGACAGCACAATGCTACACTGACTACGTGAAACATAAAAACTACACTAGACTGTGTGAGTCAGCACAAGGCTACACATAGTAAGTAAAACAACATAAAAACTACACGAGACTGTGTGAGACAGCAGAAGCTACACTGACTACGTAAAGCAACATAAAAACTACACTAGACTGTGCACAAGAGCTAGCACTGACTACGTAAAACAACATAAAAAGTACACTAGACTGTGTGAGGCAGCACAAGGCTACACTGACTACGTAAAACAACATAAAAACTACACTAGACTGTGTGAGACAGCACAAGGCTACACTGACTACGTAAAACAACATAAAAACTACACTAGACTGTGTGAGACAGCACAAGGCTACACTGACTACGTGAAACATAAAAACTACACGAGACTGTGTGAGACAGCACAAGGCTACACTGACTACGTAAAACAACATAAAAAACTACACGACTGTGTGAGACAGCACAAGGCTACACTGAGTAAGTAAAACAACATAAAAACTACACAAGACTGTGTGAGACAGCAGAAGCTACACAGACTACGTAAAACAGCATAAAAACTACACTAGACTGTGTGAGACAGCAGAAGAGCTACACTGACTACGTAAAACAGCATAAAAACTACACAAGACTGGTGTGAGACAGCACAGGCTACACTGACTACGTGAAACATAAAAACTACACTAGACTGTGTGAGTCAGCACAAGGCTACACATAGTAAGTAAAACAACATAAAAACTACACGAGACTGTGTGAGACAGCAGAAGGCTACACTGACTACGTAAAGCAACATAAAAACTACACTAGACTGTGTGAGACAGCACAAGGCTACACTGACTACGTAAAACAACATAAAAACTAACACTAGACTGTGTGAGGCAGCACAAGGCTACACTGACTACGTAAAACAACATAAAAACTACACTAGACTGTGTGAGACAGCACAAGGCTACACTGACAACGTAAAACAACATAAAAACTACACTAGACTGTGTGAGACAGCACAAGGACACATTGACTACGTAAAACAACATAAAAACTACACTAGACTGTGTGAGACAGCACAAGGCTACACTGACTACGTGAAACATAAAAACTACACGAGACTGTGTGAGACAGCACAAGGCAACACTGACTATGTAAAACAACATAAAAACTACACTAGACTGTGTGAGAGAGCACAAGGCTACACTGAGTAAGTAAAACAACATAAAAACTACACTAGACTGTGTGAGACAGCACAAGGCTACACTGACTACGTGAAACATAAAAACTACACGAGACTGTGTGAGACAGCACAAGGCAACACTGACTACGTAAAACAACATAAAAAACTACACTAGGCTGTGTGAGACAGCACAAGGCTACACTGACTATGGTAAAACAACATAAAAACTACACGAGACTATGTGAGAGAGCACAAGGCTACACTGACTATGTAAAAACAAACATAAAACTACACTAGACTGTGTGAGACAGCACAAGGCTACACTGAGTAAGTAAAACAACATAAAAACTACACTAGACTGTGTGAGACAGCACAAGGCTACACTGACTATGTAAAACAACATAAAAACTACACGAGACTATGTGAGACAGCACAAGGCCACACTGACTACGTAAAACAACATAAAAACTACACTAGACTGTGTGAGACAGATCAAGGCTAGACTGAGTACGTAGAAACAACATAAAAACTACACGAGACTGTGTGAGACAGCACAAGGCTACACGGACTACGTAAAACAACATAAAAACTACACAAGACTGTGTGAGACAGCACAAGGCTACACTGACTACGTGAAACATAAGATCTACACTCGACTGTGTGAGACAGCACAAGGCTACACTGACTACGTAAAACAACATAAAAACTACACTAGACTGTGTGAGACATTACAAGGCTTCACTGACTACGTAAAACAACATAAAAACTACACTAGACTGTGTGAGACAGCACAAGGCTACCACTGACTACGTAAAACAACATAAAAACTACACTAGACTGTGTGAGACAGCACAAGGCTACACTGACACTACGTAAAACAACATAAAAACTACACTAGACTGTGTGAGACAGCACAAGGCTACACTGACTACGTAAAACAACATAAAAACTACACTAGACTCTGTGAGACAGCACAAGACTACACTGACTACGTAAAACAACATAAAAACTACACTAGACTGTGTGAGGCAGCACAAGGCTACACTGACTACGTAAAACAACATAAGAAACTACACAAGACTGTGTGAGACAGCACAAGGCTACACTGACTACGTGAAACATAAAAACTACACTAGACTGTGTGAGTCAGCACAAGGCTACACATAGTAAGTAAAACAACATAAAAAACTACACGAGACTGAGTGAGACAGCAGAAGGCTACACTGACTACGTAAAGCAACATAAAAACTACACTAGACTGTGTGAGACAGCACAAGGCTACACTGACTACGTAAAACAACATAAAAACTACACTAGACTGTGTGAGGCAGCACAAGGCTACACTGACTACGTAAAACAACATAAAAACTACACTAGACTGTGTGAGACAGCACAAGGCTACACTGACAACGTAAAAACAACATAAAAACTACACTAGACTGTGTGAGACAGCACAAGGACACACTGACTACGTTAAACAACATAAAAACTACAGTAGACTGTGTGAGACAGCACAAGGCTACACTGACTACGTGAAACATAAAAACTACACGAGACTGTGTGAGACAGCACAAGGCAAACACTGACTATGTAAAACAACATAAAAACTACACTAGACTGTGTGAGAGAGCACAAGGCTACACTGAGTAAGTAAAACAACATAAAAACTACACTAGACTGTGTGAGACAGCACAAGGCTACACTGACTATGTAAAACAACATAAAAACTACACGAGACTATGTGAGACAGCACAAGGCCACACTGACTACGTAAAACAACATAAAAACTACACTAGACTGTGTGAGACAGATCAAGGCTAGACTGAGTACGTAAAACAACATAAAAACTACACGAGACTGTGTGAGACAGCACAAGGCTACACGGACTACGTAAAACAACATAAAAACTACACAAGTGTGTGAGACAGCACAAGGCTACACTGACTACGTGAAACATAAGATCTACACTCGACTGTGTGAGACAGCACAAGGCTACACTGACTACGTAAAACAACATAAAAACTACACTAGACTGTGTGAGACAGCACAAGGCTTCACTGACTACGTAAAACAACATAAAAACTACACTAGACTGTGTGAGACAGCACAAGGCTACACTGACTACGTAAAACAACATAAAAACTACACTAGACTGTGTGAGACAGCACAAGACTACACTGACTACGTAAAACAACATAAAAACTACACTAGACTGTGTGAGGCAGCACAAGGCTACACTGACTACGTAAAACAACATAAAAACTACACTAGACTGTGTGAGACAGCACAAGGCTACACTGACAACGTAAAACAACATAAAAACTACACTAGACTGTGTGAGACAGCACAAGGATACACTGACTACGTTAAACAACATAAAAAACTACAGTAGACTGTGTGAGACAGCACAAGGCTACACTGACTACGTAAAACAACATAAAAAACTACACTAGACTGTGTGAGGCAGCACAAGGCTACACTGACTACGTAAAACAACATAAAAACTACACTAGACTGTGTGAGACAGCACAAGGCTACACTGAGTACGTAAAAACAACATAAAAACTACACTAGACTGTGTGAGACAGCACAAGGCTACACTGACTATGTGAAACATAAAAACTACACGAGACTGTGTGAGACAGCACAAGGCTACACTGACTATGTAAAAACAACATAAAAACTACACTAGACTGTGTGAGAGAGCACAAGGCTACACTGAGTAAGTAAAACAACATAAAAACTACACTAGACTGTGTGAGACAGCACAAGGCTTCACTGACTACGTAAAACAACATAAAACTACACTAGACTGTGTGAGACAGTAAAATAGAAAAAAATAAAAAAAAAAAAGACAAAATAAAAAAGGGAGAAAAACGAGCGAAATTACAAGTATAACAAAAAAACAAGCGCGAAGAATAAATTAAAAAACACACTAACACAAAAAAAAATGAAAGCAGGTAAGATAAAATAAAGAATAAAAAAAAAAAGACGAGAAAAGGAACACTAGAGGCAAGACAAAAAAAAAAAAAACCAACCACAAGGCTACACTGACTACGTAAAAACAGACAGAAAACTACACTACAGTAGCTGGATAGACAGGGATTCGAAGCGAATAGAGCTGACAGTAGGAGAGTCAGACGATTACAATATAGAGAACATATAAAACTACACTAGAACGTTAGACTACACAAAAGACTACACAGGACTAAATTATAAACACTAAAAAAGAACATAAAAAAACAAAAAAGTTGGAAAGGCAACATAACAAAAGGCACATACTGACTACTAAAGATCGTAAAACTACACTAGACTGTGTGAGACAGCACAAGACTACACTGACTACGTAAAACAACATAAAAACTATACTAGACTGTGTGAGCAGCACAAGGCTACACTGACTACGTAAAACAACATAAAAAACTACACTAGACTGTGTGAGACAGCACAAGGCTACACAGACAACGTAAAACAACACAAAAACTACACTAGACTGTGTGAGACAGCACAAGGATACACTGACTACGTGAAACAACATAAAAACTACACGAGACTGTGTGAGACAGCACAAGGCTACACTGACTACGTGAAACATAAAAACTACACTAGACTGTGTGAGTCAGCACAAGGCTACACTGACTACGTAAAACAACATAAAAACTACATTGGTCTGTGTGAGACAGCACAATGCTACACTGACTACGTAAAACAACATAAAAACTACACTAGACTGTGTGAGACAGCACAAGGGCTACACTGACTATGTAAAACAACATAAAAACTACACTAGACTGTGTGAGACAGCACAAGGCTACACTGACTACGTGAAACATAAAAACTACACTAGACTGTGTGAGTCAGCACAAAGGCTACACTGACTACGTAAAACAACATAAAAAACTACACTAGACTGTGTGAGACAGCACAAGGCTACACTGACTATGTAAAACAACATAAAAACTACACTAGACTGTGTGAGACAGCACAATGCTACACTGACTACGTAAAACAACATAAAAACTACACTAGACTGTGTGAGTCAGCACAAGGCTACACTGAGTAAGTAAAACAACATAAAAACTACACGAGACTGTGTGAGACAGCAGAAGGCTACACTGACTACGTAAAGCAACATAAAAAACTACACTAGACTGTGTGAGGCAGCACAAGGCTACACTGACTACGTAAAACAACATAAAAACTACACGAGACTGTGTGAGACAGCAGAAGGCTACACTGACTACGTAAAAGCAACATAAAAACTACACTAGACTGTGTGAGGCAGCACAAGGCTACACTGACTACGTAAAAACAACATAAAAACTACACTAGACTGTGTGAGACAGCACAAGGCTACACTGACAACGTAAAACAACATAAAAACTACACTAGACTGTGTGAGACAGCACAAGGACACACTGACTACGTAAAACAACATAAAAACTACACTAGACTGTGTGAGACAGCACAAGGCTACACTGACAACGTAAAACAACATAAAAACTACACTAGACTGTGTGAGACAGCACAAGGACACACTGACTACGTAAAACAACATAAAAACTACACTAGACTGTGTGAGACAGCAAAAGGCTACACTGACTACGTGAAACATAAAAACTACACGAGACTGTGTGAGACAGCACAAGGCAACACTGACTATGTAAAAACAACATAAAAACTACACTAGACTGTGTGAGAGAGCACAAGGCTACACTGAGTAAGTAAAAACAACATAAAAACTACACTAGACTGTGTGAGACAGCACAAGGCTACACTGACTATGTAAAACAACATAAAAACTACACGAGACTATGTGAGACAGCACAAGGCCACACTGACTACGTAAAACAACATAAAAACTACACTAGACTGTGTGAGACAGATCAAGGCTAGACTGAGTACGTAAAACAACATAAAAACTACACGAGACTGTGTGAGACAGCACAAGGCTACACGGACTACGTAAAACAACATAAAAACTACACAAGACTGTGTGAGACAGCACAAGGCTACACTGACTACGTGAAACATAAAAACTACACGAGACTGTGTGAGACAGCACAAGGCTACACTGACTACGTAAAACATAAAAACGACACTAGACTGTGTGAGACAGCACAAGGCTTCACTGACTACGTAAAAACAACATAAAAACTACACTAGACTGAGTGAGACAGCACAAGGCTACACTGACTACGTAAAACAACATAAAAACTACACTAGACTGTGTGAGACAGCACAAGACTACACTGACTACGTAAAACAACATAAAAACTACACTAGACTGTGTGAGGCAGCACAAGGCTACACTGACTACGTAAAACAACATAAAAACTATACCTAGACTGTGTGAGACAGCACAAGGCTACACTGACAACGTAAAACAACATAAAAACTACACTAGACTGTGTGAGACAGCACAAGGATACACTGACTACGTTAAACAACATAAAAACTACAGTAGACTGTGTGAGACAGCACAAGGCTACACTGACACTACGTGAAACATAAAACTACACTAGACTGTGTGAGACAGCACAAGGCTGCACTGACTACGTAAAACAACATAAAAACTACACTAGACTGTGTGAGACAGCACAAGGACACACTGACTACGTAAAACAACATAAAAACTACACTAGACTGTGGGAGACAGCACAAGGCTACACTGACTACGTGAAACATAAAAACTACACGAGACTGTGTGAGACAGCACAAGGCTACACTGACTACGTGAAACATAAAAACTACACTAGACTGTGTGAGACAGCACAAGGATACACTGACTACGTTAAACAACATAAAAACTACAGTAGACTGTGTGAGACAGCACAAGGCTACACTGAGTACGTAAAACAACATAAAAACTACACTAGACTGTGTGAGACAGATCAAGGCTAGACTGAGTACGTAAAACAACATAAAAACTACACGAGACTGTGTGAGACAGCACAAGGCTACACGGACTACGTAAAACAACATAAAAACTACACAAGACTGTGTGAGACAGCACAAGGCTACACAGACTACGTGAAACATAAAAACTACACGAGACTGTGTGAGACAGCACAAGGCTACACTGACTACGTAAAACATAAAAACGACACTAGACTGTGTGAGACAGCACAAGGCTTCACTGACTACGTAAAAGCAACATAAAAACTACACTAGACTGAGTGAGACAGCACAAGGCTACACTGACTACGTAAAACAACATAAAAACTACACTAGACTGTGTGAGACAGCACAAGACTACACTGACTACGTAAAACAACATAAAAAACTACACTAGACTGTGTGAGGCAGCACAAGGCTACACTGACTACGTAAAGACAACATAAAAACTATACTTGACTGTGTGAGACAGCACAAGGCTACACTGACAACGTAAAACAACATAAAAACTACACTAGACTGTGTGAGACAGCACAAGGATACACTGACTACGTTAAACAACATAAAAACTACAGTAGACTGTGTGAGACAGCACAAGGCTACACTGACTACGTGAAACATAAAAACTACACGAGACTGTGTGAGACAGCACAAGGCTACACTGACTACGTGAAACATAAAAACTACACTAGACTGTGTGAGACAGCACAAGGATACACTGACTACGTTAAACAACATAAAAACTACAGTAGACTGTGTGAGACAGCACAAGGCTACACTGAGTACGTAAAACAACATAAAAACTACACTAGACTGTGTGAGGCAGCACAAGGCTACACTGACTACGTAAAACAACATAAAAACTACACTAGGCTGTGTGAGACAGCACAAGGCTACACTGACTACGTAAAACAACATAAAAACTACACTAGACTGTGTGAGGCAGCACAAGGCTACACTGACTACGTAAAACAACATAAAAACTACACTAGACTGTGTGAGACAGCACAAGACTACACTGACTACGTAAAACAACATAAAACTACACTAGACTGTGTGAGGCAGCACAAGGCTACACTGACTACGTAAAACAACATAAAAACTACACTAGACTGTGTGAGACAGCACAAGGCTACACTGACAACGTAAAACAACATAAAAACTACACTAGACTGTGTGAGACAGCACAAGGATACACTGACTACGTTAAACAACATAAAAACTACAGTAGACTGTGTGAGACAGCACAAGGCTACACTGACTACGTGAAACATAAAAACTACACGAGACTGTGTGAGACAGCACAAGGCTACACTGACTACGTGAAACATAAAATCTACACTAGACTGTGTGAGACAGCACAAGGATACACTGACTACGTTAAACAACATAAAAACTACAGTAGACTGTGTGAGACAGCACAAGGCTACACTGACTACGTAAAACAACATAAAAACTACACTAGACTGTGTGAGACAGCACAAGGCTACACTGAGTACGTAAAACAACATAAAAACTACACTAGACTGTGTGAGACAGCACAAAGACACACTGACTACGTTAAACAACATAAAAACTACAGTAGACTGTGTGAGACAGCACAAGGCTACACTGACTATGTGAAACATAAAAACTACACGAGACTGTGTGAGACAGCACAAGGCTACACTGACTATGTAAAACAACATAAAAACTACACTAGACTGTGTGAGAGAGCACAAGGCTTCACTGACTACGTAAAACAACATAAAAACTACACTAGACTGTGTGAGACAGCACAAGGCTACACTGACTACGTAAAACAACATAAAAACTACACTAGACTGTGTGAGACAGCACAAGACTACACTGACTACGTAAAACAACATAAAAACTACACTAGACTGTGTGAGGCAGCACAAGGCTACACTGACTACGTAAAACAACATAAAAACTACACTAGACTGTGTGAGACAGCACAAGGCTACACTGACAACGTAAAACAACATAAAAACTACACTAGACTGTGTGAGACAGCACAAGGCTACACTGACTACGTGAAACATAAAAACTACACGAGACTGTGTGAGACAGCACAAGGCTACACTGACTACGTAAAACAACATAAAAACTACACTAGACTGTGTGAGAGAGCACAAGGCTACACTAAGTAAGTAAAACAACATAAAAAACTACACAAGACTGTGTGAGACAGCAGAAGGCTACACTGACTACGTGAAACATAAAAACTACACTAGACTGTGTGAGTCAGCACAAGGCTACAACTGACTACGTAAAACAACATAAAAACTACACTAGACTGTGTGAGGCAGCACAAGGCTACACTGACTACGTAAAACAACATAAAAACTACACTAGGCCGTGTGAGACAGCACAAGGATACACTGACTACGTAAAACAACATTAAAACTACACTAGACTGTGTGAGACAGCACAAGGCTACACTGACTACGTGAAACATAAAAACTACACGAGACTGTGTGAGACAGCACAAGGGCAACACTGACTATGTAAAACAACATAAAAACTACACTAGACTGTGTGAGACAGCACAAGGCTACACTGAGTAAGTAAAACAACATAAAAACTACACGAGACTGTGTGAGACAGCAGAAGGCTACACTGACTACGTAAAGCAACATAAAAACTACACTAGACTGTGTGAGACAGCACAAGGCTACACTGACTACGTAAAACAACATAAAAACTACACTAGACTGTGTGAGGCAGCACAAGGCTACACTGACTACGTAAAACAACATAAAAACTACACTAGACTGTGTGAGACAGCACAAGGTTACACTGACTACGTTAAACAACATAAAAACTACAGTAGACTGTGTGAGACAGCAAAAGGCTACACTGACTACGTGAAACATAAAAACTACACGAGACTGTGTGAGACAGCACAAGGCAACACTGACTATGTAAAACAACATAAAAAACTACACTAGACTGTGTGAGAGAGCACAAGGCTACACTGAGTAAGTAAAACAACATAAAAAACTACACTAGATTGTGTGAGACAGCAAAAGGCTACACTGACTACGTAAAACAACATAAAAACTACACTAGACTGTGTGAGACAGCACAAGGCTACACTGACTATGTAAAACAACATAAAAAACTACACGAGACTATGTGAGACAGCACAAGGCCACACTGACTACGTAAAACAACATAAAAACTACACTAGACTGTGTGAGACAGATCAAGGCTAGACTGAGTACGTAAAACAACATAAAACTACACGAGACTGTGTGAGACAGCACAAGGCTACACGGACTACGTAAAACAACATAAAAACTACACAAGACTGTGTGAGACAGCACAAGGCTACACTGACTACGTGAAACATAAAAACTACACGAGACTGTGTGAGACAGCACAAGGCTACACTGACTACGTAAAACATAAAAACGACACTAGACTGTGTGAGACAGCACAAGGCTTCACTGACTACGTAAAACAACATAAAAACTACACTAGACTGAGTGAGACAGCACAAGGCTACACTGACTACGTAAAACAACATAAAAACTACACTAGACTGTGTGAGACAGCACAAGACTACCACTGACTACGTAAAACAACATAAAAACTACACTAGACTGTGTGAGGCAGCACAAGGCTGCACTGACTACGTAAAACAACATAAAAACTATACTAGACTGTGTGAGACAGCACAAGGCTACACTGACAACGTAAAACAACATAAAAACTACACTAGACTGTGTGAGACAGCACAAGGATACACTGACTACGTTAAACAACATAAAAACTACAGTAGACTGTGTGAGACAGCACAAGGCTACACTGACTACGTGAAACATAAAAACTACACGAGACTGTGTGAGACAGCACAAGGCTACACTGACTACGTGAAACATAAAAACTACACTAGACTGTGTGAGACAGCACAAGGATACACTGACTACGTTAAACAACATAAAAACTACAGTAGACTGTGTGAGACAGCACAAGGCTACACTGAGTACGTAAAACAACATAAAAACTACACTAGACTGTGTGAGGCAGCACAAGGCTACACTGACTACGTAAAACAACATAAAAACTACACTAGACTGTGTGAGGCAGCACAAGGCTACACTGACTACGTAAAACAACATAAAAACTACACTAGACTGTGTGTGAGACAGCACAAGGCTACACTGAGTACGTAAAACAACATAAAAACTACACTAGACTGTGTGAGACAGCACAAAGACACACTGACTACGTTAAACAACATAAAAACTACAGTAGACTGTGTGAGACAGCACAAGGCTACACTGACTACGTAAAACAACATAAAAACTACACTAGACTGTGCGAGACAGCACAAGACTACACTGACTACGTAAAACAACGTAAAAACTACACTAGACTGTGTGAGACAGCACAAGGCTAGACTGACTACGTGAAACATAAAAACTACACGAGACTGTGTGAGACAGCACAAGGCTACACTGACTATGTAAAACAACATAAAAACTACACTAGACTGTGTGAGAGAGCACAAGGCTACACTGAGTAAGTAAAACAACATAAAAACTACACTAGACTGTGTGAGACAGCACAAGGCTTCACTGACTACGTAAAACAACATAAAAACTACACTAGACTGTGTGAGACAGCACAAGGCTTCACTGACTACGTAAAACAACATAAAAACTACACTAGACTGTGTGAGACAGCACAAGGCTACAATGACTACGTAAAACAACATAAAAACTACACTAGACTGTGTGAGACAGCACAAGGCTACACTGACTACGTAAAACAACATAAAAACTACACTAGACTGTGTGAGACAGCACAAGGATACACTGACTACGTAAAACAACATAAAAACTACACTAGACTGTGTGAGGCAGCACAAGGCTACACTGACTACGTAAAACAACATAAAAACTACACTAGACTGTGTGAGACAGCACAAGGCTACACTGACAACGTAAAACAACATAAAAACTACACTAGACTGTGTGAGACAGCACAAGGATACACTGACTACGTTAAACAACATAAAAACTACACTAGACTGTGTGAGACAGCACAAGGATACACTGACTACGTTAAACAACATAAAAACTACACTAGACTGTGTGAGACAGCACAAGGCTACACTGACTACGTGAAACATAAAAACTACACTAGACTGTGTGAGTCAGCACAAGGCTACACTGACTACGTAAAACAACATAAAAACTACACTAGACTGTGTGAGACAGCACAAGGCTTCACTGACTACGTAAAACAACATAAAAACTACACTAGACTGTGTGAGACAGCACAAGGCTACACTGACTACGTAAAACAACATAAAAACTACACTAGACTGTGTGAGACAGCACAAGACTACACTGACTACGTAAAACAACATAAAAACTACACTAGACTGTGTGAAGCAGCACAAGGCTACACTGACTACGTAAAACAACATAAAAACTACACTAGACTGTGTGAGACAGCACAAGGCTACACTGACAACGTAAAACAACATAAAAACTACACTAGACTGTGTGAGACAGCACAAGACTACACTGACTACGTAAAACAACATAAAAACTGCACTAGACTGTGTGAGGCAGCACAAGGCTACACTGACTACGTAAAACAACATAAAAACTACAGTAGACTGTGTGAGACTGCACGAGGCTACACTGACTATGTAATAACAACATAAAAACTACACTAGACTGTGTGAGACTGCACAAGGCTACACTGACCACGTAAAACAACATAAAAACTACACTAGACTGTGTGAGACAGCACAAGGCTACACTGACTACGTTAAACAACATAAAAACTACAGTAGACTGTGTGAGACAGCACAAGGCTACACTGACTACGTGAAACATAAAAACTACACGAGACTGTGTGAGACAGCACAAGGCTACACTGACTACGTAAAACAACATAAAAACTACACTAGACTGTGTGAGACAGCACAAGGCTACACTGACTACGTGAAACATAAAAACTACACGAGACTGTGTGAGACAGCACAAGGCTACACTGACTACGTAAAACAACATAAAAACTACACAAGACTGTGTGAGACAGCAGAAGGCTACACTGACTACGTGAAACATAAAAACTACACTAGACTGTGTGAGTCAGCACAAGGCTACACTGACTACGTAAAAACAACATAAAAACTACACTAGACTGTGTGAGACAGCAGAAGGCTACACTGACAACGTAAAACAACATAAAAACTACACTAGACTGTGTGAGACAGCACAAGGCTACACTGACTATGTAATACAACATAAAAACTACACTAGACTGTGTGAGACAGCACAGGGCTTCACTGACTATGTAATACAACATAAAAACTACACGAGACTGTGTGAGACAGCAGAAGGCTACACTGACTACGTGAAACATAAAAACTACACGAGACTGTGTGAGACAGCACAAGGCTACACTGACTACGTAAAACAACATAAAAACTACACTAGACTGTGTGAGATAGCACAAGGCTACACTGAGTAAGTAAAACAACATAAAAACTACACGAGACTGTGTGAGACAGCAGAAGGCTACACTGACTACGTAAAGCAACATAAAACACTACACTAGACTGTGTGAGACAGCACAAGGCTACACTGACTACGTAAAACAACATAAAAACTACACTAGACTGTGTGAGGCAGCACAAGGCTACACTGACTACGTAAAACAACATAAAAACTACACTAGACTGTGTGAGACAGCACAAGGCTACACTGACAACGTAAAACAACATAAAAACTACACTAGACTGTGTGAGACAGCACAAGGACACACTGACTACGTTAAACAACATAAAAACTACAGTAGACTGTGTGAGACAGCACAAGGCTACACTGACTACGTGAAACATAAAAACTACACGAGACTGTGTGAGACAGCACAAGGCAACACTGACTATGTAAAACAACATAAAAACTACACTAGACTGTGTGAGAGAGCACAAGGCTACACTGAGTAAGTAAAACAACATAAAAAATACACTAGACTGTGTGAGACTACACAAGGCTACACTGACTATGTAAAACAACATAAAAACTACACGAGACTATGTGAGACAGCACAAGGCCACACTGACTACGTAAAACAACATAAAAACTACACTAGACTGTGTGAGACAGATCAAGGCTAGACTGAGTACGTAAAACAACATAAAAACCTACACGAGACTGTGTGAGACAGCACAAGGCTACACGGACTACGTACTAAACAACATAAAAACTACACAAGACTGTGTGAGACAGCACAAGGCTACACTGACTACGTGAAACATAAAAACTACACGAGACTGTGTGAGACAGCACAAGGCTACACTGACTACGTAAAACATAAAAACGACACTAGACTGTGTGAGACAGCACAAGGCTTCACTGACTACGTAAAACAACATAAAAACTACACTAGACTGTGTGAGACAGCACAAGACTACACTGACTACGTAAAACAACATAAAAACTACACTAGACTGTGTGAGGCAGCACAAGGCTACACTGACTACGTAAAACAACATAAAAAACTATACTAGACTGTGTGAGACAGCACAAGGCTACACTGACAACGTAAAACAACATAAAAACTACACTAGACTGTGTGAGACAGCACAAGGATACACTGACTACGTTAAACAACATAAAAACTACAGTAGACTGTGTGAGACAGCACAAGGCTACACTGACTACGTGAAACATAAAAACTACACGAGACTGTGTGAGACAGCACAAGGCTACACTGACTACGTGAAACATAAAAACTACACTAGACTGTGTGAGACAGCACAAGGATACACTGACTACGTTAAACAACATAAAAACTACAGTAGACTGTGTGAGACAGCACAAGGCTACACTGACTACGTGAAACATAAAAACTACACTAGACTGTGTGAGAGAGCACAAGGCTACACTGAGTAAGTAAAAACAACATAAAAACTACACTAGACTGTGTGAGTCAGCACAAGGCTACACTGAGTAAGTAAAACATAAAAAACTACACGAGACTGTGTGAGACAGCAGAAGGCTACACTGAATACGTAAAGCAACATAAAAACTACACTAGACTGTGTGAGACAGCACAAGGCTACAGTAACTACGTAAAACAACATAAAAACTACACGAGACTGTGTGAGACAGATCAAGGCTACACTGACTACGTAAAACAAACATAACAACCACACGAGACTGTGTGAGACAGCACAAGGCCACACTGAGTACGTAAAACAACATATAAACTACACTAGACTGTGTGAGACAGCACAAATCTACACTGACCACGTAAAACAACATAAAATCTACACTCGACTGTCTGAGACAGCACAAGGCTACACTGACTAAGTGAAACAACATAAAAACTACACTAGACTGTGTGAGACAGCACAAGGCTACACTGACTACATAAAACAACATAAAAACTACACTAGACTGTGTGAGACAGCACAAGGCTTCACTGACTACGTAAAACATAAAAAGTACACTAGACTGTGTGAGACAGCACAAGGCTACACTGACTACGTGAAACATAAAAACTACACTAGACTGTGTGAGTCAGCACAAGGCTACACTGACTACGTAAAACAACATAAAAACTACACGAGACTGTGTGAGACAGCACAAGGCTACACTGACTACGTGAAACATAAAAACTACACTAGACTGTGTGAGTCAGCACAAGGCTACACTGACTACGTAAAACAACATAAAAACTACACTAGACTGTGTGAGACAGCACAAGGCTACACTGACTACGTAAAGCAACATAAAAACTACACTAGACTGTGTGAGGCAGCACAAGGCTACACTGACTATGCAAAACAACATAAGAACTACACTAGACTGTGTGAGA